>NC_080163.1:114145847-114325847 GCF_950295315.1 Erinaceus europaeus | reverse complement strand
GCAAAAATTAGTCATAGGCCTCTTGGAATATACCTAAAATAAACTTCATGGCTTTTTCCAAAATGGAGACCCCAAATTTTGTCTGCTATACCTTTAAGCTCCTGATTATTAAAAAATTGTTCTGTTTTATATTTTAATGCTTTCCAGCCACCAAATTTCAGATGCTACCATGGCATCAACCTGACATCCCTAGACAGATGGCCTCAGCAATATCTTCTGGAACCACACCTCTCCAGAGCCCTGACCCACTAGAGAAAAACAGAAACAGGGTGGGAGTATGGATCTACTCACCAATACCCATGTCCAGTAGAGAAACTATTACAGAAGCCAGACCTTCCACTTTCTGTACCAAATAATGATCCTGGGTCCATACTCCCAAGAATATAAGGATAAAGAATAGGAAGCCTTCCAATGGAGGCAATGAGATATGGAACTCTGGTGTTGGGAACTGTATGGAAATGTACCCCTTTTTTCCTACAATCATTATTAAATCAATAAAAAGAAATAAAAAGAAATATACTCCTAAAAGATAAACAGTGCTATAAAAACAACTTTACCTCAAAAGCCAAATAAAAATAAATCCAGAACCAGTTACCAGAAATATCACAGGATGTATACCTTATGCTTGTATCTGAACTCTCTCAGTAAGTTTTCCAAAAAAAAAAAAAACTTTCAGATTGGATATTTCTATCTTTTCTCTACGTCTCTGCTGTTTTATACGAGGTGTTGACTATGATGTTGATGTTTTCATAGATTAAAAATAGTAATCTTATAAGATATTCTATTATGAGGATGAAAATGTACCAACAAAATTACATTTAACATTCAAGAAGTAAAAAGAAAATAACACGGGGAAAATAATTGTAATTAGGATATTTTTCCTTTGCTTATCCCATTCTCTCTAAGGGCTCATTATGCTTAATTTAAGACTTACATGCAACTAAACAGGACAAATGCATGCTGAGCAAATGATGGTACAATTGGAAAACACATGCAGACCTCTGCGCTAGTCCTTGAAATATGGAAGTGTAAACTGATAAAGCTGGCGTCTACGCAGAGAAGTATTTTAGTCATTTGCTTGAAGTACTCCTTCTGCTTCCCTCTCCTGAGTAAGATGTTATTTTTTTCCATAATTGTGTGATGTCAACAGATGGTACAAGTCACGAAGTTGAAAAGGAAGAATCTTTAGTATTCATTTAATATTATGGAGAGGAGAGCACTTGTTATTTTCTTAACCTATATAATGAATATCTGAAATTCTCTCAGGTATTTTGCATGTTGATTATTTTCTAAGTAAACCAAAATTTTCCTTTGATCAACTGTGGCTGACAAACTCTTCCCTATCATATACATTGTATTATCTATGAGTCATCAGTATATTTAAAATGAGATTAGAAAAATGGGTACAACAAAGTCCATATATTTGACACATATGTACTACTGCTTTGATTTTTTGAAAGGTTTCTAATTACTAAAATTCATTTAAGATATACACTGTTGACCCCCTACTCCCCTATTTCAAACCATTATTTCTCACTCACATGTGGGATAGAAAGAAGAAACAATGTTAATAAAATAGAGCCTAAGACTATAGCAAAACTGAGGATACAACAGGGACATTTGTGACCAATGGACTATTTAAGATGTGGTAAATCTATAAGGAAAGTAAGAAGGTTAAAAGTATTAAAGGGGAGAGTCAGGCAGTAGCACAGCGGGTTAAAACAAATGTTGCAAAGCACAAGGACCAGTGTAAGTATCCCAGTTCCAGCCCCCAGCTCCAAGCAGTGAAGCAGGTTTGCAGATGTCTATCTTTCTCTCCCCCTTTCTGTCTTTCTCTCCTCTCTCCATTTCTCTCTGTCCTATCTAACAATGATGACATCAGCAGCAAAAACAATAATAACTACAACAACAATAAAAACAAGGGCAACAAAAGGAAAAACAAATAAATAAATATAATTTTTAAAAAAAATTTAAAAAGTATCAAAGTGGAAAAAAGCAATAGATATTGAAGCTACTAAGGCTTTCAGAACCAAGCACCCCATAGCCAGAAATATTCCCATAGTTAATTTATAAACTCTCGAAATGAATAGAAATTCTGACAGCTTCTTAAGCAAGGCAGGTCTCTGAGATCTGTCGCAGTAATAACAAGCTATTCAAGTATGGAATCCATGTGAATCAGTCTTTCTGGTTTTGTGAGTTACCATGGAGTTTTTAAGAATAATAGACCTAATTAGATTTAGTGACTCAATAAATAAATGAAACTTTTTTTAAGCCATCAGTAATTTTCTCCTTTTAACTAGAAGTGAAAAAAGCAGAGCTTTCATGCAGAAAATATATCCTATGCTCTTGACAAGTGTCTGAAAAATGCATGTCCTCTAGTCAAAGAAAGTGGATAATTTATAGACTTCTTTTTCATGCAATCAAGAGAAAAAGTATTTTTAGAAAAAAAAAATATATATATAGTTACCCTTTGCTTTCTTGGGTCTTGTTAGAAATAAGGATATTGGAAAATTTTAATTGCATATTTTAGCTGAGACTATCATGTTACATTATATAGCATATAGCTATCAAATGCAACACATTTATATCAGGCTGCACTTAGTTTTGAAAATTTCTTTGGTTTCTATGACAGCATTTCCAAATGTGTTCTGTGAAACATGTGTTCCACAATATAATGGCTGTTTTGTATTTTTCAGATGGGTTCTGTGGTCAGATATTTAGCAAGTCAAGTGAAAAATGCAAAGGACTGATTTATTGCAGGACTTCTCAGGGCCTTTCTAATCAACATTTACGAAGATTCAATGTTTTCAAGATATCCTATTTGCTCAACCTTCAGCTTTATCTAGAATCCAAATAATGCATATATTCTCCAATTGTGGTATCCTGGATCCCAGCCATTTTTTTTAATTGAAATTATGTTGATTTACAAAATTGAACACATTTTTAAGTGCCACAGTGCAGGTACCAAAATGTCAATCTTCCTCTCACACAACACTCTTCCCTCTCTTCATCTTGCCCTCTATACTCCTCCCTTGTAACTTTAATTTTGCTTCAGAGTCTTAGGCTTTGTTTTACTGATGCAAATTTTCCCCTTTATTTCATATATCAGTGAGGTCATCTTATATTTTCCACCTTCTCCTGACTTTTTCATTTGACATGACCTGCTATAATTCCAACTCTGTTATGAGGCAAGATCTCAACCTTTCTTGCTTGCTTCTGTGTGTGTGTGTCTCATTTTTTTTTAATTGCTATCAGTGGAGTTTGGTGCCATCACTACTACTCCAAGGATCCTGGAAGATATTTTTTCTTTATATTTTTATTTGAGAGGCAGAGAAAAATTGAGTGGGGAGGGAAGATAGAGAGGAAGATAAAAAAGTAGACACCTGTAGAAGTGTTCCACCACTTGTGAGGTATCTCTCCTGCAGGTGGGGAGCAGAGCTCAAACCCAGGTATATTCAAACTGGTGAGCAGCCCCTTGATTCACATCATCTTTATTAATTCTTCCATCATTTGTATAGCCCACTCATCTAGCCATTAAGAGTTTTTCTTTTACCTGCCTTTGTTACTTAGATTATAATCATCAACATAGCAGTTATCTTGCCTACCTTTGTTCAAAACCTTCCAATGGGTTTTCAATGTACAAAACTTTAAAATATTAGTTCATCAGGATAGTTCAACAGAGATAGATCTTGTTTAGCCATGTACATAACTCAGATTCAAGTTCAGCTCCCACTACCTTGGGGGACATTTTATTAATGTGGTTTCTTTTCTTTTCTCCCTGGGTCTCTCCATCTATTTACATCTGAAAAGATGGTCCATAGTGTTAAGTTCCAGCAATTAACAACAACAACAATAATAAATTAAAATCCTAACAACTTATACCAGCCATCTGCATGCAGTCTATGTTTTTGTTGTTGCTTTGCCTTGAAATAACCTCCCCCCAGATTATCATGGAACTTAACACCTAGTCTTTCAAAACTCTTTTAAATATTAGCTTCTCAAAGAAAAGACCTCTGTCTTAGAAGTACAACAATATTATGCTTGTCCTCTATAATTTCCTCTTTTAAGCAGCACTTATTTATCCTTGAAAAGAATCAAACATAGTCATGAATCTTGGATCTTGACTTATCAATTTCTTTTCTCAACCAAATGGAGGGTCAACCCAGGTTGATATGTCCATCATACTTACCCAGAAAAGTGCCTAATTATACTTGGTACTTATTTTTTCCCCCTGGAAATGAATACACTTAGTAGGGGTATATTTTTATTGAGTTTTTTTTTTTTTCCTTAGCAGAGCACTGCTCAGGCAGACAGTGGTGCGGGGGATTGAACCTGGGACTTTGAAGTGTCTTTATATAAGCATTATGCTATCTACCCCTACCCTTTTTCAGTATTTCTGAACTTTGTTACATTCACCCAAACTACTTTTCTTTTCTAAAGCCCATTATCTTATGATCTAGTAAATCCAGTGAGGGGAACTAAATGATAGATAGATATGTCACCATACTGGAGTAGGGCAGTAGTGCAGTGGGTTAAGCACAGGTGGCGCCAAGTGCAAGGGTATGCGTAAGGATCCTGGTTCAAGCCTCTGGCTCCCCACCTTCAGAGGAGTCACTTCACAAGTGGTGAAGCAGGTCTGCAGGTGTCTTTCTCTCCCCCCTTCTGTCTTCCTCTCCTTTCTCCATTTCTCTCCTTCCCAACTACAACAACAACAAAACAATAAGGGCAACAAAGGGGAATAAATTAATTAAAAGATATGTCACCATGAACACAATGCTCATTCTTTCCTATGGTTAAAAGCTTTCACTGGGCATGTGCTAGGGTTAAGGAGTACAAAAGAGAATTACCAGTTCAAGTTAAACTTCCCATTGACCAGTCTTCAAAGAACAGGAAATAATTATAATGAAGTGTATTTTACAAGATTATCTTTATCTTTCATACAAGAATAGATATAAAGTTTAAAATACAAACATAAATTATTGTGTTCTTTAGACTAAAATAAGATGACCAGTTTCTTCATTTGTTTCAATGAATTCAATGAATATTGTGTCCAGATATTTCAGGCGTAGAATATCAACCATTGTGTATATATACAACAGCTTTCTTAACTGAATTTGGAGTAGGGCACCAAAGTAAAAACCCTGGGTTGAGGGTGAGGGTGTATGTCTGGCTGCATGGGGCTTGGGGGAGGGGGGAAGACTGGGATGGGACACAGTCTTTTGGTGGTGGGAATGGTGTGTATGAAAAAAAGAACAAAAAAAAAATGTCAACCCTTCAACTTCATTACTCTTCCACCAGGTTCCAGATGATAGCATAATGCCAGCCTGACTTCCCTGGGCAGATGACCCCATCATGTGTCCTGGAGGCCTGCCTCCCCATATTCCTGCCCCACTAGGGAAAGAGAGAGACAGGCTAGGAGTGTGGATCAACCTATCAACATCGATGATTAGCAGGGAAGCAGTCACAGAAGCCACACCTTCCACCTTCTGCACCCCATAATTCCTGGGTCCATATTACCAGAGGGATAAAGAATAGGAAAGCTATCAGGGGAGGGGATTGAATACAGAGTTCTGGGGGTGGGAATTGTGTGGAAATGCACCCCCTCTTATCCTATGGTCTTGTCAATATTTCCATTTTATAAATAAAAATAAAAAATATATCCTGCCACTAACAACAATGAGTCACTATTCAAGGAAATAATAGAAGATACAAAGACTTGGAAATATATTCCATATTCAGACTGGAAGAATTAATATCATCAAAATGAGTATTCTACCCAGAGCCATATACAAATATAATGTGATACCCATCAAGGTCCCACCTATTTTCTTTGAGAGAATAGAACAAACATTACAAAAATTTATCTGGAACTGGAAAACACCTAGAATTCCCAAAACAATCTTGAGAAAAAGAAACAACTGGAGGCATCACACTTACACATCTCGAACTATATTACTATAAGGCCACAGTAGTCAAAACTGCCTGGTACTAAAACAAAAATAGACACAGACCAGTGGAACAGAAGTGAGATTCCAGAAATAAACCTCCACACCTATGGACATCTGATTTTTTTTTTTTTTTTTTTTTTGCCTTCAGGGCTCAGTACCTGCAACACCATGAACTCACTGCTCTTGGTGGCCATTTTTTTTCCATTATGTTGTCCTTGTTGTTACTGCTATTGTTGTTATTACTGTTATTGTTGGACAGGACAGAGAGAAGTTGAAAGAGGAGGGGAAGACAGAGAAGGGGAAGAGATTTGCTTCACTACTTGTGAAATGACCCCCTTCAGGTGGGGAGCCAGGGGCTGGAACCAAGGTCCTTAAGTCAGTCCTTGCACTTTGTGCCATGTGCACTTAACCCTTTGTGCCATGTGTTACTGCCTGGCCCCTGGACATCTGATTTTTGATAAGGGGGGCAAACTATTAAGTGGATAAAAAAGGAGCGTCTCTTCAATAAATGGTGCTGGGAAAATTGGGTTGAAACATGCAGAAGAATGAAACTGAACCACTATGTTTCACAATAAACAAAAGTAAACTCCAAATAGACCTGGATGATCATTATATCTAGACTGCCACCTCTCCAGATTCAAACGAGGTCTCGAAACTTTACATCAGGCTCAACCTGACACTGTTAACTGGCTACGGAAGAAGGGCAAACGCTAGAAGAAGAAGCATGCAAGCAAAGATGATAGACATTTTATGATAATTCAAAAAAAATTAGCTGAACAAGAAGGTCTATTACAAAAACTAGAACTGGAAGAATCCCAAATTCTTCCCTAATATTTGAACTAAGTTTATCTGTTAGGTTAATGAGACTCTCATTTCCATTTCCATGGGGACCTACCCCCAGGCTCACATACAGCTATGCACATCTGAAACCCCAGAACTCAGAATAATTGATTAGTTGGTGTTAATTTGATAGGTGATTGGAAGATACATTTTTTATAGTCACACTATAGAAACAAGAAGGGTGAAAAAGCAAGTGTGCTCTTAACAAAAAAAAAAAATTCTAATTAAGGCCCAACAAATGATCCTTCTAATAAATTTTACTTGGGAGAGAGAAAAAAACTAAAAGGAACTCTAGAAACAAATTTAACATGCTACTCATTTAAAAATAACTCAGATATACTTAACTCTATAAAAATTCAAGGAATTTATGGTGCACTGTCAACATACCCTTCAAATTGCTGAAATAGATTATATAAGTGCATCTTTCTCTGATTCACAAGCACAGTTAAAAATACCAAATGATGTGACTGAAGCATTGGCAAACTAATGCTGCAAAGCTCTTTGAGAGTTTTTCTTTTTACAAATTGCTATTTTACTTGATGCCATCTTGTACTTCTGAAATTACTTCATGAAAATAAATTGACTGGTCATGAACATTGTCTCCAGAGGATAATTAATTGCACATGATTGAGCAGGTAAAATTGTCTTTAAAAAATCAGGAATTAATCAACAAAACAGAAATTTTGTATTCTTAACAATAATTGTTAAAGACTAAGAGCTTTTACTAATATATTTTTTTCTGCTTGCAAAGAACACTGCTATAAGGAAAGAACCAAGGCCAGAATTTGCTTAAACTGAGTTTATATTAATTCATTTTTTTCACCTTTTCAATCATCTTTAAAGTTTTCTTTACTAAACAATTAATAATATTACTTAACTCTTCTGAGAGAATAATTACAATTTTCATCATGAAAATGCTATTGTGGGGGCCAGGTGGTGGTGCACCTGGTTGAGTGCACATGTTAACAGTGTGCAAGGACCCAGGTTTGAGCCCGTGGTCCCTACCTGCAGGGGGAAAGCTTCACAAGTGATGAAGCAGTGCTGCAGGTGTCTCTCTGTCTCTCTCCCTCTCTGTAACCCTCTTCCCTCTCAAGTTCTGTCTCTATCCAACAAATAAAGATTAAAAAAAAAAGAAAAGAAAAAGAAAATGCTATTATATCTATAACACACAAATAATTGCAGGAAAGGAATGAATGCAATGATTCTGTGCCTAAATCATGCCTTGGAATGAACCAGTTTATTTTTACACACTACCGCATAAATTATTTTTCGATAACTACTTCTAAGTATTAAGATAATGCATTTTCCAGGAGTCGGGTGATAGCGCAGTGGGTTAAACGCATGTGGCACAAAGCTCAAAAGACTGGCATAAAGATCCCATTTCGAGCTCCTAGATCCCCACCTTCAGGGGAGTTGCTTCACAAGCAGTGAAGCAGGTCTGCAGGTGTCTTTCTCTTCCCCTCTCTGTCTTCCCCTCCTTTCTCCATTTCTCTCTGTCCTATCCAACAATGACGACATCAATAATTACAACAATAAAACAATAAGGACAACAAAAGGGAATAAATATTTTTTAAAAGATAATGCATTTTCCAAAATGATTAAAAATTCCAGTTGAATGTTTCTTATTTTGACAGAGCTCAATGTATAACAGTAATTTACTTTGAATATTTGTTCAGGTCTTACAATATTTTCAGTTTCAATAAGGCTAGATTTTAGATATTTTTCTCATTCATGAAATTATCCCTATTTCAAAGAGACTGAACCTTGCATACTTTTCTCACTAATAAATTATGAGGCTGTGTACATTTCATTAATGTAGCATTAGTGCATCAATAATGAAATTCCTCTTGTTGTTACAGAAGTCGCAATTCTAAATGACTATTATAATTAAATCTAAAAGTGACCAGAAAGAAATATAAAAGAAATTTCTAACTACTGAAATAATAATATAACACCTCAAGAGCAGTAACTTTGCCTATAAGCACTGTAATGCAGAAAGAGGAGCATTTCAAACTTTCCAAAATAATTGAATGTAATGCACTTTTTCTTACAGCAGGGAGATGTAATGTAGCCTAAGCTTCAAGATGGCATAGTTTTGTGTAATTGATTCTGACAAATAAACCAAGGCAGCCAAATTAGAGGTCCTAGGTTAGCTGAGAAATATAATGTTTCATGATGAATTTCTATTCCAATTAAAAAAATAAAGAAAACATGATTTTTATAAAGGAGGAAAAGTACAATATCAGATTCCTGAAATAAGATTACATAAGTACACAATCCTGCACTTCATAGAATGTAATATAAAAAATGTAAAATCTAAGTTAGCTTTCACGTGAACACTTGCAAACTGATTAATATGAATATGACTGCAATAGTCTAATTCTTTATAGTGAGGACAAGTGATTGACTTTTCCTTTTCCTACCACGTTCATTTTCAATATGATATTCTTTATTGCCTCCACATATCTTTCTATTGCCTACTAATCTCTGATGTGGTACCTTTCACAAAATTTGTGAGCAGAGACACCACCTACATTTCTCTTATCTGTCATACTAGAAATAATTTCAGAGCTTTTAAAGGGCTAACACAGATCTGAGGAGTCTGATTGAACTTATGTGGGCCCTCCTTAATCAAGCCAACTCCTCTTATGTCTCTCATATCAATTTTAAATATTCCTCCACAACTAGCATTCGTCAAAAAGACTGAGACCACTACTTTCAAATACACACCTGCACCATTTGTGACAAAAACTGTTTGCTAGTTTGTTTGCCAAGTGAGATCACCTTTCCCCCATTGATTACAAAGGCCTGCCAACTCATTCTTTCTTCTGTCCCTCATCAACCCTTACTAGCCCTACAATAGGTGTTGCACAAGAAGTCCTGAGTCTGACTCTGGACTCACTGCTTTCACACTTGGTCCAAATATCCAACTATTCTCCATATCAGTCTGTTGGGGTCAGTGTAGGTAGGAATAGACAGGAGAAACCCAGGCCTGGACAGCACCATGAACACAGACACTGCTGCACCATACTGGATACATTTTCCCCAAGTACACATGCTTCCCACGTTGGTGGGGAAGAAAATAAATGTTGTATGGGGAAATAGGAGTGGTAACAGGTGTGGGTGTGGCTTAGAAAGGAAATGGATGTAAGGCCTTAGGTGTTCATAAAAGATAATGTTATGGGCAGTTTCTCCCCGCCCCTGTTTCTCTCTCTCTCCCAATATGTGAGTAAATTTCTATCATTTCTCTCTCTCTCTCTGTGTCTCTCTCTCTCTCTCTCTAATTGCCGATGTGTACTTCAGCATGTGTGTTCTCAGTTTACCTACATAATGCTTAAGATTCCTGAAGATCATGCTTTTCTCCTCAATTCTCTGTTGAGTTTGTATATGATAAATTTACAACCATGTTGGCAGTCAGGTTAAGTGCTCACATCGGGTTAAGTGCGTATGGCACAAAGCTCAAGGACTGGTGTAAGGATCCCAGTTTGGGCCCCCGGGCTCCCCACCTGCAGGGGAGTCATTTCACAGGCAATGAAGCAGTGTCTGTTTTTCTTTCTTCCTCTCTCTCTTCTCCTCCTCACTCCATTTCTCTCTATCCTATCCAACAATGATGATATCAGAACAACAATAATAACTACAATAATAAAACAACAACAAGGGCAACAGAAGGGAAAATAAATAAACATTTAAAAAAATTACAACCACGTGGAAGACATCTCAGTTTGTCTCTCCCAATACAAATCCATGAACTTCCATGCCATGGTGCATTCTGACAAACTGTTTATTTGAAACCAAGGATTTCACTTCCCTTAAATGCTACTATTATTTCTTTAAAATTCATTCTGAAATCCAACTTCTCTAATTCCAAAGGTCACACTATACATATCCTGTTATATACTTAATAATGGGAATTTGTCTACAGGGCTTGCAAATCATCCCACACAAGTAACTTAGCAGAATATTTAACAGGTCTTAATAATTTTAGTTGACATCCAAAAATGCAGTGACATAAAGATGGCATCTTTGAAAAGTGAGATACAATATTGTTTATAATAAAATTTGACAAAGTAGTTAACATTATTGTTCATAAGCCTCTGAAAGTGATTTTAATATTCTTGAATCATGAAATAACTTTGATTTTACAAACTACTAATTTCAGCAACCCTACTGAACAGTAGACACTGGTTCATGAAGAAATATTTAGAAATGCTCTTCTAACACTCTAATAATAAATATCCCATGGTTAACTCTTTTGTAATGGGAGCTGGCATACAGGTGCTATTTGCCATAATTACTGTGAAACAAAAGTAGGAAATGAAGAATTTTTATTTTATTTTATTTATTTATTCCCTTTTGTTGCCCTTGTTGTTTTATTGTTGTAGTTATTATTGTTGTTTTCATCACTGTTGGATAGGACAGAGAGAAATGGAGAGAGGAGGGGAAGACAGAGAGGGGGAGAGAAAGATAGACACCTGCAGACCTGCTTCACCGCCTGTGAAGCGACTCCCCTGCAGTTGGGGAGCCAGGGTTCGAACCCGGATCCTTATGCCGGTCCTTGTGCTTTGCGCCACCTGCACTTAACCCACTGTGCTACAGCCCGACTCCCATGAAGAATTATTTTTATCTGACATCATTTCTTGAGTTTTAAATCAGAAATTTATTTAGCAATTGGCTATGTTTATCAAGCCTTCAATGACTATAATTTCCAGCTACAAATTAATCATAAAAAGTACAAAATTCTCCTTATTCCCTCATACACATATAATTGAACAATTAAAAATTATCAAGATATTATTTATTTTGTACTATCAAATTCTATGTACAAATATTAATTATGTAAGCATAACTTCTTTCTTTCTTTCTTTCTTTCTTTCTTTCTTTCTTTTTTCCTTTCTTTCTTTTTCTTTCTGCTTAACAGAGCACTGCTCAGCTCAAACCTGGGACCTTAGCATGTCCGGCAGGAAAGTTGTTTGAATAACCATTATGCTGGCATCCCAGGCCTAAAATGCAAAGTGCAGAACCATAAGTAATTGGCATGAGTGTTTGCTCAAATAAAGGAAGTACTATAGTACTGCCAACTGTTTTGCTTTTTTGTTTGTTTGTTTGTTTATAATTGTCTCTAGGGTTATCAGTGGTGCTTGGTTCCTGCATAATTACTACTGTTCCTGGTGGCCATTTCCTAATTAATTAATTTTAGGACCGATAGAATTGAGAGAGGAAGGGGATATAGGAAGGGAAAAAGAAAGAAAGACAATTGCAGACCCTCTTCACAGCTAGTGAAGCTTCCTCTCTGCAGGAGGAGAGTTGGTGCTCAAACCTGGATCCTCACACATAGTAATGCATGCACTTAGCCAGGTGCTCCACCACCTGGCCCTTTGGTCACTTGTTTTTATAGGGTATTCTTATAGGTATTATGTGGTTCTCATAGTTTTGCACCTGACATTAAAAAATAATCTTAAAGTGACTCATACTCTCAGTGTAATATAATTCCATTACCTCTCAATTTGTATCTTTCATTTTTAAAATATCTATATACTTTTCATATGAGATAGAGTTTAACATAAGACAGAGAAGTCAAAGCACAGTATTCTGGTATATTTGATGCTTGTGGCTGAACAGTGAAACTCAGATGCAAGTCCTGCACTCTACCTGTTGAGTTATTTCCTCAGTTTTTATAGTCTTACGAATATATCACAATGAAAGAAAGACAGTACATAAAACCTATAATATGTTCAATCCTTGAGCAACCAAAAGAAAGTCATAATATTTTTTACTGACTGAATTAAATCACAAATGAAAAAAATTGTATTATTTCTTAAAAATCCAAAATGTGGCAACATGCTACTGCATTTCTTTCTAGTGAATGTTATTATTCTGGTCACATTATTGAGATATGCCATCCTTATTGGATGTAAAATGCCTGATGACAATGTTTTAAACCCTTTACCACCAACATCAGACTAGACTTATATGGGGTAGTAAAGACACTTAATTGAATAAATATTTCAATTAATTTTAATAGCCAATGCAACTTGTGACTGTGCCGAAAATATTATTTGCTTGTAAGATTGCATCATTCTTCCTGGGTTGGATTCTAGAAATTCCTCTGTACTTAAGACAGGTGTTTCTTTGTAAACCAAGATTAAAAACATGAAAATTATGTTGACTTCTACTGATAGCAAATATCTATTCCTGCCTGATATAGTAAAGAATCAAAATCACTGTGGTCAAACATAAGACTGACAAAGTCTTCCAAATTTTCTATCTCGACACATCTTCCAAATGCTTTCAGATTATCTATGTCCAAGAACAGCTTCCCTTCTCTATCCTGCTCCCCTGACCTGAGTCCCTCATGCCAATACTGTGATGACAAGCTGAATGCATTCATTTTTATTTGCTCAGAAATTCAAAAGCAAAACTGAAGCATCCACATTATGACTTAGCTTCATCCAAACTGCATATGACAATCTGGGCTCCCTTTCCCTTATTCCTTCCATACCAACACAAGAAATCCAATACAATAAACCCAAAAGGAAACATCTCCCTCCAAAGTCTGTTTACTGAAATGAAAGGGAAACAGATTTTTCAAGAGGTAAATGACTTCAAATGCAGGGAGTCCAAAGCAGGGAGTTTTAGATTGTCTTGTCCTGGACAGAGCTTAGTCTCCAGGGTAGAGCATGGTTACTATAGCTCAGTTGCTAGAGGCAAAGGGTCTGTTTGCTTATTTCCAACCAGCATATCAAGAATATAAATACTTCTAATACTTTTCACAGACTGTCAATAGATTCTACATGCAAGATCAGAAGATTCTGCATGTAGTATTCATTGCTTAAGGAGCAAGATCAATCAGTAAAAAGACAGTTTGGTAGAAAGTGACCCTAAAGATGACCAGGGGTTCTGAACTCCTATTCCATCAGGACCAGAAAGAAAAGAGTAAAAAAGGAAGGACACTTGGAAGTAGTAATAGGTGTAGGTGTGACTACAAAAGAAGAGAAGGGAAGACCATAGGAAAAAAAGGTAAACATATATAAATATAGCTATAAAGTTATAGAAATAGTAGTCAATACATATCTGAGACCTTGGGAGAACTACCGAAGTTTCTAATGGAGGGAATAGGGACACAAAACTCAGGTGGTGGGGATGATGTGAAATTATACCCTTGTTATCTGATAATCTTATAAATCAATATTAAATCACTAATTATATATATCAAAGAACTCTCAGAAGGTTAGAAATGGACCTACCCTATGACCTGGAAATTCTTCTCCTAGAAATATTTCCCAAGGAATCAAATATAACAATTCAAAAATATCTGTGTATGCCTATATTCATGGCAGGACAATTTGTAATAGCCAAAACCCAGAAACAGCCTAGGTGTTCAACAGGTGAGTGGCTAAGAAAGCTGGGATATATATATATATATATATATCAGCTATTAAGAATGAGGAATTTACCTTGTTCACCTCATCTTAGATGGAGCTTGAAGGAATCATACTAAATGTTATAAGCCAGAAAGAGAAGGATGAATATGGGATGATCTCACACATGAACAGAATTTGAGACTCAAAAACAGAAGGGAGAAACACAAAGTGTAACTTGGATTGGGTTTGGTGTATTGCACCGGAGTAAAGAACTGGAAGCTGTGGGGGGGGGGGGCACTTTCAGGTCCTGGTTCATGATGACATAATGATAGAGAAGGATCTGGAAGGATGGTGAGAGTATTTTGCATAAAACTGAGAAATTTTATACATGTACCAATAACTATATCTACTATAAACCATTAATACTCCCAATAAAATAATATAATAATATAAATATATACATAATAAATGTATATATTATTTAAAGTAGTGGTCCAGGAGATGGCACAATGGATAAAGCATTGGACTCTCAAGCATGAGGTCCTGAGTTCGAACCCCAGCAGCACATGTACCAAAGTCAAGCCTGTTTCTCCCTCTCTTTCTATATTTCTCATTAATAACATCTTTAGCAAAATAAAAGAATGAATGAATGAATGAATGAATGAATGAATGAATGAATGAATGAATCTGAAACTAGTGAACATTTTAGGGTTGAGATATATAGCAAACATCAGCAGAGGCTCTTCATGCATGGCAAGGCTGTGCAGTTAGAAGTTAAGCAGAAAGAACTACTAGCCTCTAAGACCTACAGTTATGATATAGATTGGTGTTTATGCTGTAAACCCCAAGGACATCATCAGAAGTGCCTTTTTGAACCTCAAATACCTTTCTTGTCTGGAAAATCTGAGAGGATACAGTATTGAGCTGTCTTTCACAGATGTTCTGTGCTATTAAGTATGATAAGTACATTGCAGCCAGATAAGCTTCCACATGAATAATAAATGACTCCAATTGCAGAAACTGAGGTTGAAAAAAAAGAGAACTTACTGGGCAGCAGACTCAACACCAGCTTTTTTAGAGGGAAAACATTCAGAAAACAGATGCTTTCTCCCCTAGCTCTCCTGGAAAATGTTCCCAGTTAGTGATAAAGCTAGAAAAGAAGGTCTCTACCCCTAATGTGTAATGGACGTTATCTTTCCAGAAGGGCAAGACCTATAATCACAAGATAATCAATGTGACCTAGCATTCCAGAGAATGGAGAGGGAACTAGTGCTTTTCCTATACCAAGGTGACTTCCGTTTTTTCAAAGGGGCTATAAAAATATCACAAGAAGTAGGCTCAAAGAGTAATTAATTTCAACTTGCACTAATTAAAGGGAAATAGATTCTGTGTGTCATTTCGAGAAAGAATCTGGATTGCTGAGTTCAGTGCACTAGAAATATAAAAAGAAAGAACAAGGGACAGTACACACACACACACACACACACACACACACACACACACCTCACTTCCACCTCTTGGCTATAAGTGGCCTTATTGAATTTGGGCCATTCTGTGATGGTCCTCTGAGGAGGTATTGATTAGCTGCTTGTTACTATATTTAGAAGAAAAGTCACAGAAAGTCAAGGCTAAAACAGAAAAAGACTAAACCATATCTTTTCCATCAACTGAACATAGTGAGTTCTCCAAACTGGAATCAACAGACCATGGACTAAAGATCTCCTCCTGGAAGTTCTAAGAAAAAAGGTACAGTGGCAGGGAAGATTGCATAGTGGTTATGCAAAGAGACTCTCATGGCTGAGGCTCTAAAGTCCCAGGTTCCGGAGTCGGGCTGTAGCGCAGCGGGTTAAGCGCAGGTGGCGCAAAGCACAAGGACCGGCATAAGGATCCCGGTTCGAACCCCGGCTCCCCACCTGCAGGGGAGTCGCTTCACAGGCGGTGAAGCAGGTCTGCAGGTGTCTATCTTTCTCTCCTCCTCTCTGTCTTCCCCTCCTCTCTCCATTTCTCTCTGTCCTATCCAACAACGACAACAACAATAATAATAACTACAACAATAAAACAACAAGGGCAACAAAAGGGAATAAATAAATAAAATAAATATTAAATAAATAAATAAATAAATAAAGTCCCAGGTTCAATCCCCTACACCCCATAAGCCAGAGCTGAGCAGTGATCTGGTGTGTGTGTGTGTGTGTGTGTGTGTGTGTGTGTGTGAGAGAGAGAGAGAGAGAGAGAGAGAGAGAGAGAGAGAGAAAGGGGAGGAAGAAGAAAGGATGAAAGGGAGAGAGAAACAAAGGAAGGAAAGGAAAGGAAAGAAAAAAAAAAGGTAGAGGGGCAGGCAGTGGCACACCTGGTTAATCACACACATTACAGTGCTCAATTACCTCTTTTCAAGCCATTTGTCCTCACAGGGAAAGCTTCATGAGTGGTGAAGTAGGACTGCAGATGTTTTTTGTCTTTTTGCCTTTCTATCTCCTCCTCCCTTCTCAGTTTCTCTCTGTCTCTAATAAATAAATAAATAAATAAAACTTTAAAAAAATGAAATTTTTAAAAAGAAAAAAGGCAAGATGCACAAGGGAAGCCATGGGATTTCCAGATAAAAGTGCAGGACATTCATTCACCACCTAAGTTTTCCAGGCCTAAGGTTTGGTATAAACAGAGACCAGAAGTGAATGTCATGATGGTAAGACTATGGTGATTCTTTGACAGTCAGAAATCATGTGCATGTTATTTACAACTACTGGAAAGAAGGAGAAAAGAGTAGATCTTTTTTCTCCAGAACAGAGAGTGAAGTGGAGCCAGTGAGAAAAAATGTAGAGTGTTTCCTGGGTTTCTCTAATATGGCTCCTCTGGGAAGAAAAAACTTTATTTTCTATTAAGCAATTAGTTTGTCTAGTGAACATGTCTTTGCAGTGGTGCTTATGTTCCATTGTAGCTGACAACTTCCTAAACATAAAGGTGCATGTCTGGTTGATAATTATTCTGGTACTATCACAAGACATGCTTATCTTCTAAGAATTTATCTACAATTATCAGGAGTTACAATTAGTATAACTCCTTGAAAGTCATTGCATCCACTGTCTACTTTATTTTAAATACATCTCAACAGATTATTCCATCTATTTTCCAGATACACCAATTATTGAAAGTATCTTGATGAAGTGCCAAAGAAAAGGTGTATTGTTAAGCATCATTTTATTTTATTTATTTATTTTGCTTCCAGAGTTACTGCTGGGGTTTAGTGCCATTTCTACAAATCCAGAGCTCCTGCTGGCCATTGTTTTCCTCTTTTGCTTTTCCCCCATTTTATTTGATAGGACAGAGAGAAATTGAGAGGAGGGAGAGATAAGGAGGGAGAGAGAAAAACACCTGCAGACCTGATTTACCACTTGTGAAATGTCCCTGGCTGAAGATGGGAACGTGGGCCTTGTGAAGGCCCTTGTGCACTGTACTATTTGCACTTAACTGGGTATGCCACTGCATCCCCCCCCCAAGCATACTTTTATTTATTTAAGTTATTTATATTTTCTACTGGGGCTTCATACCTGTACAATTCCACAGATCACAACAGAACAACAGACATTTTTTTTTTGCCCTTTCAATCAAAGAAGCAGGAAGAGGAAGAGAGACACACATAAGAGACAGGACACAGCACCACTCTGCCACTCATGAAGCTTCCTCACGTGTGTAGTAATCTCATGCAGGTCAAGAGGCTTGGATCTGGTCCCTGTGCACAGTTTAAGTTTGTGCTCTACCTGATAAGCTATCTTCCAGCCCCTGTTATTTATAAAAGTAGCCTTAAAAAATTACTAAATGATCCATAGTTTCCTCTAGTGCTACATAGTCCATTGTTTTGCTTGAGCTCTTTGCATGTAGGAGGCGTAAATACATACAAAACTCTGTGAATCAAATTTTTGCCTTGCCCAGAAGTTTCTAATCATTAAACAGTAGCTTAAAAGCAAGCCCACAATGTATTGAAATGCATCTGCATTCCCATTCTAGCCTGCAGCAGCTGGAGTGGAACTGACTACAATATTCCTATCTGTTTTAATAAACCCCACCCCATGCCAGCAAGTCCCTCTTGGAAATATTTCATTTCAAACATAAATTTGATATGCTTGCTATAGCACATATCCATTCCATCTACTGGTCTCTCTCTTTATCAAATATTCATTTAAGTAAGTGCCACTTTAGTGGAGTAGTGCTCAGAGATGGGGAGATAGGTTGCTAGTCAGTGAGAAACAAAGCAAAGCCACTAGAGCATCAAGTGTTTTCTGAAGTGGTGAAATGAGGGCATCTGTTGTTGTCTATTTCTCCTAATACTGCAATTTGTCAGATGTCTCCTATATGTACTTGAACTGAGCGTGGAAACTGTTAGCAAAGTGCTTGTTTTCATTCAATGTCCACTACTGAGTCATATTGTTGTTCTCCAGAAGGACTGTATGTTCATCAATCACTTGTTCTTCCATTTTGTATACAATGTCAGTCGTTAGTTTTGTATTTTGCTTCTTTAATATTTTCTATTTCTGTATTTTTAAAGATAGTTAACTGATTACATAGCTCCATCAAGAGTAGTCAGACATGTGCCATTCAGTGCAGGGAGATGGCATTTTCATGGTGGATAAATGTGCTAATAGTTTAAGGAGGTATGAAATTATATTTCTCAGACAACAATGGTCTTGGAAAACCAAACCTTTACTCAATTAAAAATAGCTAATCATAGGGGCCAAGCTATGGCACACATAGTGCAAAGCACAAGGACCTGCATAAGGATCCCATTTCAAGCCCCCAGCTCCTCATACATAGTGTGGGTGGGGACACATCACAAGCAGTGAAGCAGGTCTGCAGGTGTCTATCTTTTTCTCCCCCTCCTCTCTCAATTTCTCCCTGTCTTATCCAGTGGAAAAAAAAATAGAAAAGGGCCACCAGAAGCAGTGGGTTTGTAGTACAGGTACAGAGCCCCAGGATAACCCTGGAGGCAAAAAGAAAAATGCCAATCATCAATGCAATCTGCAATGGTAAAATTAAAACTGCAAGTTTAGTTCCCAAAGATAAGACCAGGGGTGGGTTCCCATAAGTATCACCTTCAGCAAAGCCATGTCCTATGTATTCTAGTCACTCAGTTTTCTGCTGAGACCCCAGGCTAGGTGATGACAAGAAGAAGAGCATGTGTGTGCATACTTCTGAGGTCCTGAAGACTAGAGAAACACCTCTTCTTTCGGAGCTTCCAGGAAAACATTAAAACTTACATTCTCAGAATTTCTGAGAGGACCATTCCAGTGAAAACCACACTCAAGGGGACACCCATGAAGTCAGTCTCCTAGGACACAGCCATGCCTTCAAAGCCTCCCTGTCACATAGACAGGCTGCTACAAAGCTGTTACTTGTTCATCTTTGCAATATGTTTATCCGAGAATAGGAGTAATAGCTTGCTGTTCCCAGAGCATGAAGATAGGAACAAAATACACATCTTAGCTGATTTTTTTATTTAACAATTTACCAGGGAAACATGTTCATCTGAACAATATCTGTGTTACACAATCTGTTTCCTTACACTGCCATGATAGGCATTTAAGCTCTAATTTTTCATTATTCTAGAAACGGCTGTTATAAAAAAGCTTATGTTGGTACAAAATGTATACCATTGCTGGCTTAAAATATCTGATAATTTCCATTCCCACAACTTCTCCAACATTTGATATTACTGTCCTTTCTGATGTTTGACATTGTTACAGGAGAGAAGTGGTTGTTGCTTTTACTTGCAATTCTCTGATAATCAGTGACTTTGGGCATTTTTCACAGATTTGTTGGCTCTTTAGATCTCTTCTTTAGTGATCATTCTATTCATATATTCTCCCCACTTTTGGATGAGGTATTTCTTTGTTGTTGTTGATGAGTTTGGAGAGTTCTTTATATCTTTTGGTAATGTGTATTTATGTATGACATAAAAAGGTCTTCCATTCCCTATTTGGGTGGTAGTTTCATTTGATGTATAAATTTTTTTCAGTTTGATATAGTCCCATTGTTTGTTTGTTTGTTTGTTTTAGAGCAGTCTAAAGAACAATCAGAAAGGTAGAAAAACGGGGGTGGGGAGGGTGCACGCATTACTATATGTTTAAGTCCCTACTCCCCACCTGCAGGAGGGGAAGCCTTATGAGTAGTGAAACAAAGTGCATGTGTCTCTCTTTCTCTTACCCCTTTCCTTCTCAATTTCTCTTGGTCCTATCAAATAAAGGGAAGAGGGAGGGGGGACTTCCTTTAATGTAGTGGGGACAGGGCTAAAACTTGGGTAAACTGAATGACAAGAGAGCACATTATCTAAGTGAGTTAATTTGTTATCTCCTTCCCTAATTTCGAGGCATGTTGAGAAGTCACATATGGCAAAGAAGTGGGGATGGTTTCTAGGAGCTGAGAATAAACTCTGACCAACAGGTAGGAATAAACCTAAGCTCTTGTTCCCAAACTACATTGAATCCTGCCAGACTCCTGCGCCAACTTAGGAAGGGGAGGGTGGTCTTCCCCAGTTTAGTTTCAGCTGAGACTAATGCCCAGCCTACTCCTCAGCTATAACCTCATGAGACCATGGACAAAAAGCTAGAGTGAGATATTTCAACATGTAAACACAGTCCTTACTAGCAGGCACAGTAACAACATAAATGGTGCTATCCTGGGACATTCAAAAATTGTGCTAATAAAGCCGTGTAGCAACAGATAATGGATGCAGTGGTAAGATGAATGCTTGCCTCCAATCATCCTCACAGTCCTGTTTCCTGAATCCTTATGTGCCTGTCTCACAAAGAAGGAAAGGTGAAGAATATTATGCTACATCAAGTAATCTGTCAGAAATGCCTTCCGATTTCCATCCTTATGCCTCCTTCATCTAGTACAAATAAATACTCACTAAAAATATAAAAAGTGGCTCACCTGATTAAGCACTCATAGTACTATGCCAAGCTCCTGTACAAGGAACTAGGTTCAAGCCCCCTCTCCCTACCTACAGTGGAGATGCTTCACTAGCTATGAAGCCTGCATTTGTCTATCTTTCTCTCTCCCTTCTCAATTTCTCTCTGTCCTATCAAATAAAATAGAAAAAAAAAAAAGGAAAAAATGACTTCCAGGAATGGTGGATAGATTCATAGTGCTGGCACTGAGACCCAGTGATAAATATGGTATCAAATAAATAAATAAATAAAAGGGGGGCTGGAGTGTCAGAGAACTGGACATGCATACATGAGGTTCCATGTTCATTTCCTGAGCCACATATGCCAAAGCAGTACTCTGGTTATCTGTGTTCTCTTTCTTGAGCACTATAACAAACAGATAAATAGCTAGTGTTAAAAGCACAGAGAATTAGGCTCAACTATCTTACCCTGAGTAGTGGACGCTGCAATAAATAATGACAAATCTCTAAGTTGTATATCTTTTTCCTACCGATGGCCCATTTTTGTTGTTTATTTGTAGCACCAAGAAATGAACCCAAGATTTTCTGCATGCACAATATGATTGAGCAGACACTCCAAGCCCAGGAGCTTTTTGTTAGAGAGAGAGAGGGAAAGATACAACAGCAACATAGCAGCAACCTTGGAGCTCCCTTCCTGCTGTGCACTGTGCTTCCATGTGTATTCCCAGAGGCTTGCACATGGAAAGGCACATGCTTTATTAGGCAGGTTATATATTAGCCCACGGGTTCATAATAGAAAGCTATATCTTAGTCGGTGTTCTTAAATATACAAATGAGATAAACATGTTGGTATGCTTCTAGTTCTGCTTCTGGGATCTCTTCTGTTACATTGCTTGACGTTGTGGTCTATTTACATGGTTATTCTGTTACATTGGTTTGGTCTCACTCCCTCTCCCTCCGGTAGATTTTGGTTTAGTCCTGGCCTTTCCGCATTTCTTGCTTCTCCCCACCCCCTATCCTAGGTACTTCCTGGGTTCCTGATGCTGCCGCCAGAGGAGAAAGATGGAGGACAGAATTGTGTGGTGATTAGATTAGATTAGTTTTTTGAACCGTTGGCTCGAGAATAAAGAAATACAGCTTTTCCACTCAGCCTTGTGTCCCTGGTCGTCTGTCTACCGCCGCGAAGCTAGCCTAGCATACTGGCGCCCTGAACTTTGATGACAAAACCACTTGATAAAAGAAATGATAGTGACTTCACCTTGGCACAGAGTACTTCATATTACCATGTTACTACTACCTTTTAAAAGACCAATTACTGTTCATCTATCTTAAAAGTGAAAAGAAACTCACATTTCTTTGAGATATAGATCATACTCTACTATCTGACATGCCTAAAGTTCTCATATGTTCAAGTCAGATATCCCTGATCTTCCACATATCCTGCTGACAGGTGTTTTCCATTTTTCTTACCAATAAGGAAAAGTCTGGGAAGATGATTTTGTTTTTTCATTTGTCTTTAATTGTATTTTATTGTAATTACTATAGTAAAAGAAAGAAATGATCTGTTCTTTGTGCCATAATTCTCTTATGTAAATTCTTTTAAAGTTAAAAAAAATTGAGAGATGAAATCACCAGGGAGATCAAAATGACAATTGTAGGTTGATACATCTGCTGAACAAGTTCTAATGTAAACTTATTATCATTGTTAGAAGAAAACAGACTTCAAACCCCCAGACACTTCACTATGTATAAAAAGAAAAAAAATCATAAAAAAAGAAATAAATGAATCTAATAAGCATAGCATAAGCACAATTGTTGACTGTAAGGCCCATCAATTTGATGTGATCTGGGGCCCATATCCAGCTTAGGATCTGCATATCAGATTTCAGGCTCAGGGGAAAAAGGAAAAAGAAAAAGAAAAAAAAAAACTAGTAAGCCACAGGCCCTTTGGATTATAACTAAAATATGCCTACTAGCTATCTACAAAATGGAGGACACCCCAACTCTTCATCTGCACTATTCCAGCCTTTAGGTCCATGAATGGTCAACAATTTGTTTGGCTTTGTATGTTAACTCTCTTTTCAGCCACCAGGTTCCAGATACTAGCATGATGCCAACCAGACTTCCCTAGACAGACAACTCCACTAATGTGTCCTGGAGCTCCGCTTCCCCAGAGCCCTTCCCCACTAAGGAGAGAGATAGACAGGCTGGGAATATAGATCGACTGTCAATGCCCATGTTCAGCGGGGAAGCAATTACAGAAGCTAGACCTTCCACCTTCTGCATCCCACAATGACCTTGGGTTCATACTCCCAGAGGGTTAAAGACTAGAAAAGCTATCAGGGGAGGGGATGGGATAGGGAGTTCTGGTGTTGGGGATTGTGTGGAGTTGTACCCCTCTTATCCTATGTTTTTTTTTAAATGTCTCCTTTTTTAAATAAATAAAAAATTAAAAACAAATAAAATAGAAAAAAGAACTAAAGAGAACAGTTGGATAGAATGTAATTTCAATGTTAATGATTTTAATGTCTAGACTAGGTAATAAATACATAAATCATGCCCAGTGACTTCAAGAAACCATCCTTAACTACCTTCCACAGATCATAAAGAAAAATCTGTGTTTAACTTTATGTGACCCAGAATTTCCCCCATTTGCATAAAAGTGAAAAGTGTTTAGTATTCATTGATTTTATGAAGGTAAAAAGGAAATAGAAATTCTATGGGTCCGAGATCTTTGGCCCACACTCCCTGAGGGATAAATAATAGGGAACCTTCTAATGCAAGGGATGGGATACAGTACCCTGGTGGTGGGAACTGTATGAATTGTACCCCTCTTGTCTACCATTATTAAATCACTAATAATAATAAGTTGAAAAATAAGAAAACACAAAGCAGAATTTGGACTGGGTTTGGTGTATTGCACCAAAGTAAAAGACTCTGAGATGGAGGGAAGGTTCAGGTCCTGGAACATGATGGAAGAGGAGGACCTAGAGGGTTGAATTACTTCTTTGTGTTTTTAAATATTTATTTATTCACTGTTATTGTCCTTTTTATTGTTGTTATTGATGTCATTGTTGTTGGATAGGACAGAGAGAAATGAAGAGAGGAAGGGAAGAGAGAGAGGGGAAGAGAAAGATAGACACCTGTAGACCTACTTCACTGCCTGTGAAGTGACTCCCCTGCAGGTGGGGAGCCAGGGCTCTAACTGGGATCCTTATGCCAGCCCTTGCGCTTTGCACCACATGCGCTTAACCCCCTATGCTACCGCCTGACTCCCAACAGTTGAATTATTATGTGGAAAACTGAAAAATGTTAAACATGTACATGTATTTTATTGTTGGCTGTGAATCATTAAAACTCCCCCCCAATAAAGAAAAAAAATTCTATGGAGTCAGGAGATATCTCATGTAGTAGAACACAAACCTGGATGTGTAGTAGGCCCTGGCTTTAAGCATGGCACCATGTGTGGACACGGTGAATGTTGTATGTTAGAGCAAAGTGGTGGTATCCTTGCTCTCTTGTCTCTCCCTCTCTTCAATCTCTCTCTATTAAAAATAGAAAAAAATTGGAACAAAGATGGTATTCAAGGGTATCATGCATGTATGAGGACTTAGGTTTATTCCCTTACTCAGCACAAAAATGAATGAATGAGGGAGTTGGGCAGTAGCGCAGCAGGTTAAGCACATGTGGCGCAAAGAGCAAGGACTGGAGTAAGGATCCCGATTCAAGCCCCCGGCACCCCACCTGCAGGGGTGTCGCTTCACAGGCTATGAAGCAGGTCTGCAGTTGTCTATATTTCTCTCCCCCTCTCTGTTTTCCCCATCTCTCTCCATTTCACCCTGTCATATATAACAACGATGACACAAATATCAACAACAATAATAACTACAATAATAAAACAACCAGGGCAACAAAAGGGAATAAGTAAATAAATAAATATTAAAAAATGAATGAGTGAATGAACAAATATAAGAATGAATGAATAAGTAAATACTCTTTTAAAAAACTCTGACTCTTCACAAAATGTTAATAATACATTAGTTGGCTCAATGAAAATTGGTAGAATTGAGTACATAAAACCGTTTGTTTATTAGCACTTAAGACACAGTGAATTGATCAACAAATGCTGCCAGCCTGATACTTTTAAGAGAATATTTCAATTCTCCAGGTCACTGAGGCTAAGGGAATAAGAACAGTATAAACAAACAGAAACCAAAACAACAAGCAAATAACCACAACTTCTTGCTTGAGGACTAATGAATGCTAACTTATAAAGGATGGTAAGAGGTGGCCTCCAACCTGGTTTGAATTGAGATAATAGGAGCCAGGGCACATTCAGATATGCATTTAGGATGTGTACCACATACTTTGACTGAAGAGGAAGTCATTAGCAGGAGAAATAGCAGAGAGTTAGAAAGAGAGATTCTGGTCAGTTTCTAAAGATCTTTCAATGTCAGGAACTGTCCTTGTGACACTGTCTTCAGTAAAATATATATTGTATGTGAAACTACACATTGCATGAAGTTGGGTAAATAATTCCCTTGGTAGCTTAGGACTTGTATGCCTGAGGTTACTTGTTCTAGCCACAATGTCACTTGTTCACATGTGCCAACATAGTGCTCTGGTTTCTCCTCTCCTCCTCTCCCCTCCCCTCTCTTTCCCTCTTCTCTCTTCTCCTCTCCTCTTCTTTGGTGATAAAAACATACATATCACTAGTAATCCAGAGAGTGCTTCCCTCCACCCCAACAAATTCATAATAGTATTAAATCCTTCAGGCTATTACAACAAACAAGAAATGCCTTAGGGGCAGAAATAATCATAGAAATAATCATAGGGGAAAAATGACAAAGATTCTGCTTTCAAAGAAATGGACTCCTAATCCAGACAAAGTTATAACACATTGACTGAGTAAAAAATGAAGAGTATTCTCAAATTCCATGCATTTTTGCATAATTCAGGCAACAGTCCCAAGATAATAATTTATATTCTTCTATATTTCACCTTTTAACTACAAGGAGACAGAGGAGAATGCATCATGTATATAGGTTTATCTACATGTTTGCCATTTTACTGGTTCTTCATTATGCTTAAAAAAATAACAGTCCAGAGGACCTAGTAGGGGTTGTATTGTTAGATAGAAAACTCAGAAATGTTATGCATGTACAAACTATTGTATTTACTGTCGAATGTAAAGCATTAATTCCCCTGTCGAATGCAAGACATTAATAAAGAAAATAAATATCCTCATGGCCCAAAAAGTATCACACTGTTGTTGTTGGTTTGGATAGCATGAAGCCTTAAGTATGATCACTAGCACTACATGTGATGAGGTAATGCTCTGCTCAGATTTTCTCTCCCATCTCTGGGAACCCCTTTCCAAAAGCTATCAGGAACATGATATTACTGTCTTTTACTGTCTAGTATTCTAGTACACACTAATTGAGCCAAGTTATTTTAGTTTAATTTAAAATGAGAATGATAGCTCCGTAAAGATATCCCAGATTCTTTTTTATTAAACATGTAAGCAAGTAGGAAGGTTCATAGATTCTAGTTACATTTGAACTGAATGATACTAGTTGAGACACATCAAATTCTTCAAGGGATTAAAATTATTATTATAATTCTACTTAAGAGGGTGGAGAAACAGCATATGGTAATGCAAAAAAGATTTTCATGCCTGAGACTTCAAAGTCCCAGTTTCGAGAGTCCAGCGGTAGCCAGACAGTTAAGCGCAGGTGGCTCAAAGCGCAAGGACTGGCATAAAGATCCAGGTTTGAGCCCCTGGCTCCCCACCTTCAGGGGAGTCACTTCACAGGCAGTGAAGCAGGTCTGCAGGTGTCTACCTTTCTCTCCCCTCTCTGTCTTCCCCTCCTCTCTCCATTTCTCTTTGTCCTATCCAACAAGGAGAACATCAATAACAACAACAATAATACTATAACAATAAAACAAGGGAATAAATAAATAAATACAAGTTCCAGGTTCAATCTCCAGCATCACAATTAAGTCAGAACTGAGTAGTGCTCTGGTGTCTCTCTCTCTCTCTTTCTCTCTCTCTATATATATATGTACATATATGTATATATATATTATACATACATACATGTATATGATATATTATATAATGAAATTAAATAATTTATGTATTTTTAAAAATCTACATAATAGTCTGGACTCTCCAATACTTTTGTTTGTTTCCTAAGGTCTTCATTGCTAAAAAAAAAAAAATAAAAATAAAAAAGTAATAGCAATAACAATTTGAATATTTTCCTCTACTGAGAGTAATTATAGTATCAATAAACTTCAATAAATTAAAAACAAGTCTATCTAACAGTAAAAAGATGATTCTTCTCATTTATCTTTCTCTTGGCATTATTTAAAGCTAAAAAATTATGGGAATGTATGAAATTTGGAAGTGTTATATTGTTTCTAGTTAAGCTGGAACAGGTACTTGGGAGTAGCCAACCTGCAACCTCATGAACACAGCCAGCACCATACACAAAAGAAAACCAAAGGGCGGGATCACTCTTAAGTTGTTCACAATAACTGTCATTTGTAAAGCAAGGAGAAAAAGAATGAGCCAGAACAAGGCATGCAAGACTGAACTGAGGAAATTTACATTTCCAGTACATTAAAAAGAAGTGTCTGTTTCATTCTGTTAGTTTTTTGTAAAAATGTGACCTTTTCATGTGGGGAGGGTCCCTCTTCTTTTCTGTGTGAGGTGCCAATCATAGCCTGCAAGTTTTAATGACTCACAGCTGTATTCTACATTAAAGTATATCATTTGCCTAACTACAAAAAAGAGTTTGGAACATTGAGACAGACAAACATTATTGATGGTCTTTGAACATTCTCTTCAGGTCCAGTCTTTGAAAGAAGAGGGAATACAACACAGACAGTCCAACATTTCCCTCAAAAGAAACTATGTTTTATCATCTGCAACCCTGAAGTATACTTATTAGCATAAATATCAGAAATTTGTGTTTATCAATTTACTGATAGAAAACAGAGTAAACATGTACCCAGAGAGTCATCAGAAAAGGATTTTAGGAATCACAGTGATTGTCAATTGTTCAGACTTGTATTGTCATGATGAGAATGATCTATGAGGTTCATACATTTTTACATAATTATCAGATTTATGTAGGAAATTACTCATTTATAAAATATCAATAAAGACACATCCTATTAAAAACAAGCAGAGAAATATATATATATAAAGGCAAAGGATATACCAGGCATCTAGAAACACTGCTTTGAATTCACAATTAATTTCAAAGGTTTTTAGTCATTAGAGATAACTCTACAAATAATTTCAATTGCAATCTAACATTAGTTCCTTCCTACACAACACTAATTATATCAAAGCATACTAAATATTAAAGGAAAAATAATTCATTCACACGATGTTTTCATATGAAAGTGTATAACGTCCCTTGAGGTTTTCCCATAATATAAACATTATGGACAAGAAGTTTGAATCTCAGCTTTGTGGTAAAACCACTGTTTAAATGCTTATGCAGCATAAAATGACGAACACTTGTAATGGAGGCATTAATGATAAAGCAGAATTTTTCTGAAATATTGCAGCATTTCATAATAAAATATATTCATCATGAAATCAGAGTGGGCTAATTAGCCTATGAACACTCACTGAATAGGTTATTAGACTGTGATGGCTTTCTGTGGAAGGGAAAAGGAAATATATAAGTAAGTAGGTTGGAGCTAGATAAGTAATGGTATTTAGATGGAGAAGTATTGGTAGATTTTTGAAACTGTCTAAAGCACATTTAATGAGAATAATTTGAGGGAGAAACCTTAAAATATACATTTATTCAAGATCTTAAGTGATTCTCTTGAAAGTTTGCAAAACTATTTAATATTATACATTTTGGTTACAATGTACAATGCCAGTATCTACAAGTCTAAGGATGACATAGTATGAAAAATACGTGTTGTCACAATACGTCGAAAAGTGTTCCCAATTCTCAAAGGCTGCACTGATTCCACAGGACTCATGTGGCTTAAAAGATATTGCACAAGCTTTGTCTAGTCTCCTTTTACATATTGAGATTTTAATTATTACTTATCAATATCTATGCTAATTTCCACCTTAAATACAAACAAAAAGGTCAAACATTTAAGGTTATAGTGTCACTGTGAAACTTCCTTTAATCCCTTGCACCTGAACAAATACATAAATACAATGATTTGGTTTTCATAGGGATAGGTTGCTTTAAAATAGGCAGACCCTGACCTAAATACAATAGCAAATGAAACTGAAGGAAAGGGCAAACTGATTTCCTTTAGGGCAAACGAGTTTCAGTTCCAGCCAACATATCAATTTATTTACTATACATGGTATTATATCGATTTATTTGCTGTAGAATAGACATACACGGTACTATTTAAACAGCATCAACCTTTGGTTTCTGTGGTATCTGGACCACAGAGAGTCACTTTTGTTTGATTCTATGAGTTACCTTTGCTAAAGAAATCATGTTCCTAGGAAATCATGATCCTATTCTAATGTATGGAGATCATCAGGTTTTCAAATATCTCCATATAACCTAAAGCTACAAATACTTTGACATGCATGATTGCCTCTGGTTTATTGACTAAACCAATTATGGTTAAAATAAACTGGCATACTTAATCATGTACTCTGAGTTAGGACTACTTATTCAACTTTTTCATTCTGGAGGTAGATGAACTTAACAAGAAACAATATAAAAGGCCAAAGGAATGTGTAGTTTAAATTGCATGTGTGTAACATGTTATGGCTTATTTTCACTATGAGCTCAGCAGAAAAATGATCTGAGGCACATTTAGAATTCATTGGAGCATAGAGTATTTCATATGCCATTTGCATTTTAACAGCTTAGAACCATCTACACTGCATTTGCTATATCCTCTGCAACCAGCACTCTGGCTACAGAGCTTTTGTTCTATTTCTTAAAGGAAGTCCAACCATTTCCTTGACATTTTCTAAGCACCACTGGCCTTTGTTTGAGACAGTAAACAGGAGCAAGAGGAAGCACTGCCCCAGGAGGAGCTGTTTCTGCCTATAGGAACATCTCAGCACTGTCCTTGTGGCTGCCTTCTTATCAAGCATGATCAGCTAGCTGAAAGCCAATATAAAAATAGTGATTCCCTTTGCTCACAAAGGCCTCTTAGAGATGCTGGAGTCTTGAGGGAATTTCTCTGCCACTTCACTACCTACTATTTGTTTCTCTAGAATTGTTTAATGAGATCCCATTGTCCTACTATTCAAGTTTACAAAACCTGCCAGTCCCCAAGAAAGCCTCCCCCTGGCTTGCCTGGTTAAAGGTTTGAAAAACCCAAACTAGAAACTACGTAGGTGTTTGCTCCAGATGCATTATAGTTTAGGGATTAACAGTTTTAAATGGAAGTAAAAATAATAATTCCCATGACAACACAACAGAAAGAATACAGCATGATTGGCTCGGCCCAACATATTCTGAATGCAGAAATACTGACTTTATATTAGATGAGAGAGAATTTATGTGTGTGTTAGCTAGTAATTCACAGGAGTGTCTAGCTTACCCAGAGAGAGTAAATGTGGAGTGGCCCTGCCATAGAGGAACTGAACCAGCCAAGGAGACATCTCAGTATCCTACATTCCTTCTTGGTGACATGAATTATGAACATGTAAATTCATCTAGATATAGGCAGGTTTGAAAGGAAATTCTCCCCTATCACTGTGTGTGTGCGTGTGCGTGTGTGTTGGGTTATATAGCTTCTATGGAAATTTGACAATACAAGCTATATACCCTTTTGCTAAGTAGTTAGTGAAGTGCAGAACTCATCTTGATAACCATTTGAGTTCTCCCTCCAAGGGAGAGTGAAGACAGGATAATACTTCTTAGGGCTGGATAGTACTCCTTTGGAAGAAGTTTTTCTGAGTTAAGTGTGTAAATCACCGCATTCTGTCCATGTTCCCCGCCCCTTCCTCCTCTTTCTCCTCCGCTTTGTTACATTTAGGCAAGAAACAATCTGAAACAAACTTTTTTTTTTTCATGCCTAAACAGCAGAAAGAGCAGCTTCTGTAAAAGGGTGCCAATCTGAGAGCTCACAGAAGGAATGAATGATACAATCTAATAAAAATGCTTGGAAAACCCTCCCTCTCCTGCAGTCTCAGAAAATGTATTCTTTAAGGACCCTATAGGCGCAGCTGGGATTGCACCTTCACAACAAATTAGTAAAGCAGAAGAAAAGAGAAAGTAAAACAAATTATAAGTGTCCTCAAAGTCGCAGTGAAGCATAAAACACCATGAATTCATGCCAGTGACCTAGGGAAATAGGGGACAGGGTTCAAATGACCGCAATCAGAAGCCTCCAGCTTCTCACGACTCCACAAACAGGTCATGAATCCATTCCAAGCTTCTCCAATTCTCAGTCTGCCTCCCCCCAGCGGGAGCCGACGCCTGAAGGTAAGCCGCTCAGCTCTCCTAGAAGCACCCTAGCTTGCACTACACCTCGGGAAAGCCCACTGCACGCAGCGCCCCAGGGTGCCTGAGAGCAGGCTGAAGCCAGAGCCAAAGGTTCAACCAGTGCTACAGATCCGAACTTGGCCACTAAAGCTTTGGGGGCTTTACACTGCCTGGGGAAGAAGACCCTGCCTGCCCCAGTAGCCAGGGCGCACGAATGTGGGCGACCTCCGCCCCTCAAAACCAACATCCCCCCACACTTGACTGCTTGCAGCCCCCTCCCACAGGGCCACTTGCGCTTCCACTTGACCCAATGGGCACCCCTGACCCCAAGCTTGCCAACTACTTCCTCAACCAAGCTACAGCTCAGTGAGCACAGCCATGCGCACAAACAATTGCAGACACACACACACACACACACACACACACACACACACACACACACACACACAAAAACACACACGTTTTTCCAATCATACACATTCTCGCAGGCGCGCACACTTTACAATCGCAGCATGCACGCAAGTGGCTGGGACCCTAGACTTTTCCTTGGCTGTTGTCACAACCTAGTTTTGGGGCACCCCTCCCCCCAGGCCACTCCTGGGTAGGGGAAGCAAGCATTCTCCTCCCCTGGTGGGTGATCCCTTGAGATCCAGGGGTACAATCTGCCCCCACCCCTGCTGTGCCCTGGCTGCGTGGGCGCACGCACCTCAGAGCACGTGTGCGGATTGCTAAGCAGCAGTGCCAGCAGGCCCGTGGCTCCACGCAACAGCCCCTGCTAATTGCGTGGGAAGGGTGCAGGTAGTGCACGGAACATCGGCAATGGACAGTGCCAGCGCTGGAGGCTGAACAGCAGGTGTGTGTTTGCCAAGAGGGGGGAGTAGCGCGCGAGGTCCACCCCTCTTGCAGGTGTGGTGGGCTTAGACCCCAGAAAAGGGGGCGGGAAGTTTGTTGAGTGAGTTGCGTGCGTAGCAGGTGTTTCCTCTCCAGATCTCGGCTGCACTGAGCAAATCCAGGTCCTGCCCAGGTCCCTCCCTGAGCCAGAAACACAGACACACACAGTGCACACTGCCCAGGGCACAGCTCTCTTTGCCCTCACCATAGCTTCTCCCTCATCTCGGTTCCCAGCCAACTCAGGAAGACCCGAGGCAGCTGCCAGGACTCATGCTCAACGAGAGGGTGCCTCTCAGTGGTGGAACCAGCCATCACCTATGGACCCAGCAGGGCATACCCATAGAGGGTCAATGTCTGCAGGATCCCTCTAGATCCGGGATTAGGCAAATGCATCCAACACTCTCTGCTCCCTGGGTTAATGTGTATGGGGTGGGGGGCCGGAAGGGTGCTGGGAATGTTCTCCCAGACAGCTCTTTGCACTGGCATGGTTTTGGAAAGGGGCAGAAGCCTCAAATCTGCTCTCTGGAGGAGCTGGACACTCAGAGACCAAGGAACCTAGCAGCATCCCATTCCACCAGCCAGGTTCCCCAGACCAGGTCCATCTGGAATTTCCTAATGGAAAATCTAGTCCTCCTTTGCCTTGTCAGTCACACTGAATTGGAACAGGGAAGACAGAGACTATGGGAAAATAGGAACAGGGGAGAATCTAGAGAGGAAGGGGTATTGCATTTGAGGCTGGGGATGGGGAGGGTGATCACTGAAAAAGAAACCACGAGATTTAGCTCCATCCATCAAGGAGGCAAAGAAACAAATCTGTACAGACACAAATATCCTCAACTGTTGGGGCTTTGGGATGTTGGTTGAAAGGGGTAACTTCCGAGGAGTATGAAATAAGGGAGAGGGCAGGCAGTTTGCAATGTGGAAATCAATCAACCCTCTTCCCACCTCCATCCCACCCCCCATCAAGAGGGAGCTTGTTTTCCTTCACAGAGAATAGACTAGTGTAGGAGCCCCAGCCAGTCCTTAGGTTGCAGCCTGGAGGCTGGTTAAGGGAGCACATTCCCTAACTCATTTCAAGGAGAAAACCAAATTCACGAAGCTCCCAATCTAGTAGCGTCCCCAGTGGAGTCATTTTAGGTGCCCTGGAGTGTTCTGGAAAGAGACCATTAAAACACAAGCTAAACATCTCTGCTGGGACCCTGGCCAGATCGACCTGCCTCCTCCACGCACCAAGCCAGCAATTTGCAACTTGCAAGGAGCAAAGTAGGGAGTGAGAATGGCTGGGGAAAGGCTGACCAAGTCTTCCACTGGGCACCTCCTGGATGTCCAGAGGAAGGGGAGGGTGCGTTACGGTGGGGGTGGGGGTAGAAGTTTGTGGTGAGCTTGCAAACCCAACAGCAGCAAGATTTGCCCATGGGCTCCCGCCCCCCCCCCCCATCCAGGGAACCTGAAGTTGCCAGGCCGATGGCCTGGGCACTTTAGTAGGTGCCCAGAATTCTGGCACAAAGTCCCAGGAAGCTCCGCAACAACACCACACACACACACACACACACACACACACACACACACACACACACACACACACACACACACACACACACCGTGTCGCCAGTAATACCCACCGCTCAGATTAGGGAGCATCGCCTGCCACAGCGCAGTTTCAGACCAAATGGGGTTCTGCTCCCTTCTCCTCAACAGCCCACCCCTCAACCCACATCTCCCAAGCCCTAAGTAAATGGAGACAGTTACATTGGGCCAAGTGAGAGGCAGGGGTTGGGGGAGTAAGGGGTGGATCAAGGTGGTGAAGGAAGACTGCCAGGGAAGCTGGGGTCTCTCCAGCCTCGGCCCCCGAGCATCGCGTCGGAGAGTTCCCAGCCCCCCACCACTCGCACCCGGGCAGATGCCAGCGGCGTGGTGCTCTGCCCCGGAGGGGACTGGGGTGGAGGAGTCCGGCTTCCCAGGGCGCTGACAACCCTTCTTACCCTTGGCTGCAGCGAGAAGCCCGGCGCACAAGCACAGCGGCCCCAGGAGCAGGAGCGGCGGCCGGGCTCTCCAGGGCGCAGTCATGTCTGCAGATATTCCACGCGCACGCGACACCGATGGCCGTGCTCACGGGCGCCCCGGGGCTCCTCCGGGGGCCGGCGGGGCGCTACGCGGAGCCGGGCGGCCGGCGGAGGGCGAGAGGAGAGGGAGCCGGGTCCTGGGGCCGCCGCGCGGCCGCCGCCTCCTGCGGGTCTGGGCGCCTGGCTGAGTCCCCTCTCCTAGCATCGGGTCCCCTCTGGTCGCATCTGGTCCCGGGTCGCGGCGGGACTGAAGGCTGAGAGCTCCGATCCGGCGGCCGGGGCTTTGGGGCCGAGCGGGGCAGGAAGGCACCAAGGCGGCGAAACTGCGGGGAGAGAAGCGCGCGCCGCCTGGAGCGCCCGGGAGCCCAGGCAGCTGGAGGGAGAGCCAGCGAGTGGGAGAGGCGGGAGGGGCGCGGGGGGAGGAGGGAGCCAGGAGGGTGATGGAAGGCGGAGAGCGCCAGAGACGGGCTCCTAGAAGCCCCTGGAGCCCCGACCGTGGCGGCTGGACTCAACCATCCCTCCCCACGGAGAAGGGAAAGAACGGGGCAGTACACGGAGCCAGTCCCAGAGCGCCCCGGGCCTCCGATCCCGCCCCGCACCGAGCTCAGTGCGGCCTCCAGCGCAGCCCTGCGCAGGCTGGAGAGCCGGGACTTGTTGGGTGCGCACGGGTGGGGGACACCCACGCCACGCACACGGAGAGGCAGCGCCACCCCGCCACTCGAGCGGACTGGAGGGATTCTGCGGGGGCAGAGGCTAGTCGCTTCCACTGCGCCCTTCTTCCCTGTGGAGCCAAGAGGAGCCCCCTACCTATCTCAGAAACCAAAGGCAGGTGGAGAGAACTGTAGGAGCTCCACTCAAAGTAGAAAAATAAACGTATTGTTATTAATATTATTATTTGTCAGAAATCGCTTTTACTCAGGTGACTATTTACAAGGAGCGAGGGCGATTTTCTTCTTCCCTGTTTAGAACTGTAACAGGCCTATTTCCAAACAAACTTAAGATGTCATGAAATTTTCAGATGTAGGTGTCTCCAGAATTGATTTTGCGGTCTGGTGACAAGAGAGGCATGTAGGCACACCCTCCGAGGTTGCCTTGAAATGGCCTGATGTCTAGTCTTTGGGTAGTGACTTTCAGAATGAAAAGAATCTCAATCTGAAAAGGGATGAAGGTAGCTAAGAGGTCTGGCTGGAACTGCAGTAATGGTTGATGGAAGGTAATTTCCTCCTAGTCCCTAATAATAGACCTACAGTATCTGGTAGACATGCAAGTGTTAAGCAGGCATTGTAGGGGATGGTAGTGAGTGGGAAGGGCAGGGGAGATACATAATTGAATCTTCATCTCTAAAAAACATTTAAAGAATTTAAGTCTTAACTGAAAAGGCTTAGAGTCCCACCAATAGGGGAAAACCACAGGTTGGTAAGAGGGATTCTGTCCTATCCTCTCTGCAATTATCATAGCATGACCAAGGCTGACCCACACCAGTGAGTGTCTCAGGTAAACCATTAATCCCATTCTAAAGATGTAGTCATAGTGTTTGTTCCTTTGCACTTTCCTCTCAAGCTTCAAGATTAATTCAAGTGGCAGGCAGTTCCATAATATGATACCTTTATTTTTCCTACAACTAACTTGTCCTAAAGGTCTCCAGGCTACATTAGAATGTGAGTATAAAAACTGATCATGATTTTGAAATGGAAGCACCTAGTCTCTCCTCCAACCATCAGCAACAAGAGGCTTCACCATCTACTACAATAAATGCAAATTCCCAAGTAGTCTTTAGGAGTGCTGCCATCTTGGAATTGATGGGTCTTTGTGCCACATGTAGAATCCTATTCAGTCTCCTCCATCACTGCAGGCAGAAGGCAGAACAAACCCCATTCAGGGGGTACCCACAGACCCTGGCATGTGGATTAAACTCCCCCTGGAGAAAAAAGGAACAGGTTCTCTCAGACTTGAAATGAGATTGACAAAGGAACCTATTTCTCTGCACATGGACAAAACACACACTTTTTTTTTCAGACCCAATTAGTGCTCCTAGGGGTCTCCTTCAACCCCTCATTAAGAAACACTGATCTCTTTCAGAAGCTGAGGCATGAACTTCTTGAGAAATGGTGTCTGATTCTGGTGCTGTAATGTTTAATGATGTGTGTAATCAAAGAAAAGCCCTGATATTAAAAAAAAAAGCTTTCCCAAATATATCCAGTCTAGACTGGGATGCATAGGTAAGTTTTAATTCTTAGGGGCCCCACTGGCCATGTTTGGTGTCACCTGAAGAATTGATTCCCTTTCCATGTGATTGTGACAAACTCAGGGTTATTGGATACATTTGAATTCCCTTGGATTCTGTTTAAAGTGATTAATGCCAACACCTTTTTTCTGGCATGTAGAAAAATCTATTTTCTACATCTTTGAGAAAGGAAAATCATCATAACCAATGACTACCAATTTTTGATGTTACTTTCACAGGACATTTTCTTTGCCCAGATCATATATAAAAGTGACATGATTCGTATCAACTAATTTCTTGATAATAAGGACCAAGAAGATGGGAAGTGGCTGTCAGAGAAGATAGGCTGGCTTTGTGACAAAGTTATGTTTCAGGTTTTCCCCCAGGGTTTATGGGGAAGGAAACATAGGTCTCTGCTGCCATCTAGTGACCACTTTTTCGTGTTGGGTGTTGGTTGAGAAATTTGGTCACTAGTCTGAGTTTCCTCTATCATCTGATAATCCAGCCTTGTTCTCTGAAAGCCTCTCAATAATTCTATGTTCTCTTAATGAATTTCCTGTAATCATGCTATAGATGAATCCTATATAAGCTCTTCACTCTTTGATTTTTAAATGAACACAAAAGCCTTGATTTTTTAATCACATTTTCTAGGATGGATGGGATTAGAGTGAAACAGTGCTGTGAGGAGTTAGCCAGCTGGCTTTCTGAAGCCCTGTATTTCTGCACTTGGGTCCCTCTCTCCCTCTCTCTCTTTCTCTCTTTCAACCTGGGCACCATAGTCCATGGAGCAGTACTGGAGATGCTGTTGGCACTCAGGAAAAAGTGTTGAGTAGACAAATGATGACAGGCAGAGTAAAAGTAAGACTGGTGCTCTGGAGACGAGAAAGACCTCTCTAAAATCATGAAACAACTCCGTACACTCAGTAGGAGTAATGACAACAAAAAAATCCGAGAAGCTGTTGCAACAGAAGAAAAGAATATTCTCATTTGTTGTCTGAGGAGGGGACCAAGGATTGCAACAGAATCCTTGATGTCAGAATAGATATTAAAACTGCTCAAATGAGAATGTCAGTTATCTAGCAAAGCTGTGACTGTGTGAAAATCTTAGAGAATAGACTGTGTCTTTATAAGTGCTGCATGTGCCAGTATGCTGTATATGTATGGTTTATTATCATGTACTAACTAGGTAGCCAGGAAATAGGGAATTCTTTTCCCAACAGAATGTCAGTACAGGAGTCTTATGAATTGTTACACTTAAGTGCAGTCTTGGGAGAGCAAGAAGGATCAGAGTTTAAGAAATAAAGACAGAAGTCAAAGTAATCACAGATTATGTGTAAAAGCCTTTTAGACTTAATCTCACTTATATCATGACTTTTGCCATTCTCACCCTCTCTCAGTGATAAAGACTGATCTGTAGATGGTTATATCTGTGTCTATACAAAGTCAAAGTGGGAGAGTCAGGCAGTAGCGGGATTAGTGCACATGGCATTAAGTGCAAGCACCAGCGTAAGAATCCCAGTTGGAGCCCTTGGCTCTCTACCTTCAGGGGAGTCACTTCACAGGTGGTGAAGCAGGTCTGCAGGTATCTGTCTTTCTCTCCCCCTTTATGGATTCCCCTCCCCTCTCCATTTCTCTCTGTCCTATCTAACAACAACACCATCAATAACAACAACAATAATAACTACAACAACAATAAAAAACAACAAGGGCCACAAAAGGGAAAATAAATAAATATTTAAAAAAAGAAAGCCAAAGTGGTTTATTACACAGAACCTCCTGCTGCATAAATATTTAATAACTATCCCTGCTGTCTGTTCCCACAGAGGAACCTGACAGTCAGACTCCAGTGTTCAACCATACATGCTCTAAACTGCCACCCCCTCCCCTAGGACTACATGGTTCTGACTTAGGTGGTGCTGGGAACTGAATCTGAAACCTCAGAGCATGAGGCATGAAGTCTTTTACATAACCAATATGCTATCTCCTTGATCCTTTTGATTTTTTAGGAGAAAACTCATTATGTCTGTGCACATAGAGCATTCTCCATAACCAATATTGGGAAAGTCATTGAACAAAAGAGGTTCATTGTGATCATTTGAGCTATTTATTCAAGCAAATGTAGGGTTTTAATTTTTTTTCCTCATGGGTCAAGCTGTGGTGCACTTAGTTGAGCACACTTATTATCATGAGCATGGACCCTGGTTCAAGCCCTTGGCCCCCACCTGCAGTGAGGGAGCTCACAAGCAGTGAAGCAGTGCTGCAGGTGTCTCTATCCCTCTCCTCCAGCCTCCTTCCCGATTTTTCTGTCTTCATCCAAATTAAATAAATAAAATAAAAACAGACTCGTTAAATTTTTCTCATTGACTAGTTTATAATAATTTGAAATTTTCCTACATTCTTAATAAAGTATTTCCTTAAACTGTCACATATTTATATTTCTTACTACAGATTTACATATAATTTTGTATTTTTATTATCTACCTGCTCTCTATCTTCATATCTGTATCTGTCATCTACTTCCCTACCATACATTACATCTGACTACTATCTACCACTCTATCATTTATCTATGTACCATCTATCTATATGACAAATAGGAGTGGAACTGAGAGAGCTATTCCTTTTGTTAATGACCTAAACAACAAAAGACAGATGAGCGACATTAGGATAGATGAGAATAAGAGATGGAATAAAGCTCAGTGAAGAGACCTGACACATTCTAAATGAGCAACAATACGCTCTCTGCTTTGGTATCTACAAGGAATGGTCCAGCCTGCTGGCCTTCATGAGCAGTGGATAATCTGGAAAGCCTGATGAAGTGAGAGTAGTAGCCCCAACCACAGACCTGATTCAGCGTGTGAGCGTGTGTGTGTGTGTGTGTGTGTGTGTGTGTGTGTGTGTGTGTGTGTTCTGGGGTGGGGAGTGGGGATAAGGACAAATGCACATTTCTAACAAGAGTTCAGGGAAGATAGAGGAATGTTGGGACCATGCTTTGAGAACCACTGCTAGTGGAATTGACTTTTGGATCAGATTTTCTAATTTCTGGACAAAGGGCCTTAAAATATTAGATATCGCCATAAGCAGAGCTCAGGATGTGCATGCATGAGGCCCTGTGTTGGATCAGAGGCATCAGGTAAGTTGGAGTAATGATCTGTGCTCCCCTTCTTTCTTGAATTAGAAAGAAATAATTACAAAATAACAAGCTAATCTAAGTTTAAGTACACACATCTGAAAATGTAGGAAATGACTATGCACCTGTAGGAACAAATAATGGAGTAAATTAAAAACTATCATTTTGTTTTTCCATCCATCTATCTGTCTATCCACCCATCCATCCATCCATCCTCTGATGTAGGGTTGAAGCCAGATATAGAGTGGCTTTTCTATTTCTTGTATCCACATTTCTGGAAGGTCCTTAGAGATAAACATCTGTCTCAGATTTTTCTGTTGCCATCACTCCACACTCCGACTGAGTGTACAGAGTTGTTTCATGATTTTAGAGAGGTCTTTCTCCTCTCCAGAGCACCAGTCTTACTCTTACTCTGCCTGTCATCAGAAAGTATAAAATATTTATTTGTTCTCACCCAGCAGAGAACAAACTTTACTATTCATGAGAAACTGGTTTGAGCCTCAGTATACCTCATGCAGACATCATGCAAAAAAAGAAACTTTATGAGCAGTAGAGTAGCGCTCTGCACTCTCTCTCCATCTTTGTCTCTGACACTGTATATGAGAAAAAGAACAAAGTCAGCCAGGAGTAGTGAAATCAGATAGTTGTGAAATCTCGTCAAAACCCTTGGGGGGGGGGGGGATGTCCAGTGGTAGTGCAGGGGGTTAAGCGCACATGGCGTGAAGTGCAGGGACCAGCATTAGGATCCGGGTTCGAGCCCCTGGCTCCCCACCTGCAGGGGAGTCTCTTCACAGGCAGTGAAGCAGGTCTGCAGGTGTCTTTCTCTCCTCCTCTCTGTCTTTCCCTCCTCTCTCCATTTCTCTCTGTCCTATCTGACAATGACGACATCAATAACAACAATAATAACTACAACAATAATAAAAAAACAAGGGCAACAAAAGGGAATAAATAAATAAATAAATAAATAAATAAATATTAAAAAAAAAAACCCTCAAGGAAAAAAAAAAACAGCAGGACTACATTGGGAAGAGAGAAACAACTGCAGCCATCATCCCAGTCTGTCTCAAGATGAATTCAGCAAGAACCCTCTAGGAAGAGACACAGGATCTAGCCACGATGACTTTAAGGTCAGCCTGGTTTTAAAACTGCTCAGCCTGGCTCTATCCCAAGGATGTAGAACACTAGCCAGCTTGCAAAGCTCACGCAGAAATAGGTGAGGTGTTTTCTGAGTGTCCATTAATAATGTTGTCCCCAGGCTCAGGGCATAGTAATTTTAATAGTTATCATCATGCTCTAGCACTGTAGGTCATTAGATTAGAGTGGAAAGGCTTGTGTTCCTCCAGGACTAAGTATTAGGCGAGCACAAATAAGGACTTTCTAGCTTAAGTGACTTCAAGGCTAAGAGAATGCCAACATTTTCCATGGACTTCCCCTGATAACTCTCCAATAGAACTAAATTTCACAAAGGCTATGCTCAAAATGGAGCCTGACATTTGTGAAAAACACATTTTGGTTCTTGGACTTAGTTTTCTTACTGGTTAAATACCAAATTTAGGCTTATTTATCCCTCTACCTTTGAAAGTCTATCCCTTTCCTTTCTTATACTCTCTACTCTTGGTATTCTCTTCCTTAATTTACTATAAAATGTCATGTGTTTACATGTCTCTGCCTAGGTTCATTGAGTTCTTTATGGAAACAGGCATTCCAAAGTTATAATATAAAAATGGTCTGCAAAGAATCAGTCACAATAAATAAATATGCTCGAGGATTTTCGCACACACCACATCTTTGCAATGACCCTAGAACACAAATTGACACATTTGTCTTCATCTGTAAACTGGAACTGTTCTGATTTTTTTTTTTGTTGGTACATTTTCTATATAAGAAGCCAGTGAACTGTGCAATGATAAGAAAACTAAAATAACTGTTTTGTCTACAACTGTCTTGGATTCAGACAGCAAGAGATGTGATGTCTTCCATGGCACTGATTTGATTCCCTTTCAGTAATGGTGCCTTGTTACAGCTTGGTGCATTGCTTGCACTGAGAAAGTATGTAACTTAAATGTTTGCCTTGTGTCAGCTATAAAACACATAGAGAACAGCTAGAATCCCAGTAGCAAAAGGATAATCTTTTCTTTTCTTTTTTTTTTTTTGTAAAAATTTACTTATTTATCAGAGAGAGAGAGAGAGAGAGAGAGAGAGAGAGAGCAAAGCATCTTATACATGTATTCCTGTGCTCTACCACTGAGCAGCTTCCCTGGTAGCAACAGAAAGCATATGCAGATATTGGTGGCTTTTCAGACTCTCACAGTGACCAAGCCGCACACCCGACTATAGGTCTGTAAACAGGTTGGTCTTACATTTGGCCAGACTAGATGTAATAGAGAAAGTGGTGCCCTACGATGACTGTTAGGAGTATAAGAATAGACAATGAGAAAACTTTCTCTTTTTCCTCTACTCCCTTTAAAAATTGCTAATAGTCTCATTCAGTAAAGTAGAACTTTTTTAGGAGTGGGGGTAGTGATAGGACTGGAAAAGACCAAAAGGACTACATGAAGCTCATGAAGGAGAGTTGATCTTGGAAATCCTTCCTTTTCCTTACCTCAGCCATTCAATGATATATTTCCTTTGGTTCTTTGACTGCTTCTGTCCTGACTGATGCTAAAGTTTGGCAAATTGTGAGATTGCCTAAATGTTATATGTGCCAAGCCCTTCATGCCTTTGACTGTCAGTGGATCTAAAATGTCATTTGCAGAATCTTAACTCTGAATCTGAGGCTTCTTTGTTTATTCTGAATTGAAGATACTAAAAAGGGTTTTGTATTGGTACTCGATTCCTGTAACCCAATTTGGCTTTTTAATAAGAACACTAGTTTTCTTGGCAACAATACACTGGGCAAAACATGATGGCCAAAGGCAAAGAAGCATGCCCAGAAAATATCTCAAGATCAAGTACAGGTTCTACTGTCATACTAGACTTTATCTTATAACCACCTTTGAAAGAGTTGCATTTCCTTGTAATTTGATCAAAATTGTTGTGAAAATGTGAATTCCCATTACCCTGAGGTAATGTTCCAGTTCTTCCATCTTCTAGCCAGGTGACCTTGTGTATTAATCCAAGTGACCGAATACCCAGTCCTATAAACGTTATTTTTTTTTAACTTTTAATATTGATGGGAGGGTGGATTGAGGACATATTTGGATGATACTAAACTCTAATTTGGAAAGAAAATGTGTAAGATATTAGGGTTGGTTACTTTCTCCTTCTTTTTAACTTTGTCATTCAGTTTAATGGTAATATGATTTTCCTCTAGAAGGATTGTTCTTTCCATCTTATTGATTGAAATAAGAGCCTTTAAAATATTCCATGAAACTCTATATACAAAATATTTGCTATGGGAAAAGTTTCTTTAAGAAGTTATGGTTACTGTTCTTGGGTTTATTGCAAAATAGCCCATCTTGGATTTCTTTCATTTGTACAGCAGAGCTGCAATCATGTGACAAATAGAGGTACCTGTTGTCCTCATCATGTCCAGAATGTTAAACAGTCTCACCCTAAACTACCAAGACATAGGAGATTTGGACTCCAGAGCCATAAAACAATGAGGCATAATCAAATTCTTCTAAGTTAGAAGAACTGAGAAGGTATCCTATTAACAAATCTGATGTGTGTTTACACATCATGCTTATGCAGAAATTAAGAGATGGAAAAATGTATTGATGTGCTCTGGAACAATAAATAAATATCATAGACAGTCTGAAGAATCAAGTGTCAGACCCAGGCTGTGATAATGCCATCATGTTGTCTCTGGGATAATGTGAAAGATTCTCTGACATTTGCAGGTCTTGAGAGACGATGAAGGAGAAATGAAAGCTACCTATGAGGTTAAAGGGTGAAGAACATTTTAGGAGAATAGGAAAGCATATGAATAAGTATAGAGTTATGCAGTTTTGCTTTTCTGAATTGAGGTGGGGGGAAACCAGCTCTAATATGTGTCCTGTGAAACTTCATCTGGGTGGAAACACTGGAAAACATTTTTTTTTTTTGAGAGAGAGAGAGAGAGAGAGAGAGAGAGAGAGAGAGAACATAGCACCAAAGCTTCCTTCAATGTGGTGTGGACCAGGCTTGAACCAGGGTCCTGCATAAGGCAAAGTAGTGAACTAAGTGAGCTATTTTGCTGATTCTGGAGGAAGAATCTTGGCTCCAGTTTACAGCAGGGCAACACTGTTGTCCACAGTAGGGGCAGAAGGGAGAAGAAGGGAGGGTAAGCAGGTCTGGGTCTACTTCATGATGGGGATAGAGCTTAAAGGAATGATGTTAAGTGAGATAAGTTAGAAAGAGAAAGATGAAAATGGGATGATCTCACTCATTCATAGAAGTTGAAAAATACCATGAGGCCAACCTGATTTCCCTGAGTAATTGACCTCACCAATGTGTCCTGGAGCCCCATGTCCCCAGAGCCCTACCCTACTAGGGAAAGATAGAGACAGGCTGGGGTTATGAATTAGCCTGTCAATGCCCATGTCCAGCAGAGAAACAATTACAGAAGCTAGACTTCAGTACTCTGTAGAGATCTTTGGTCCATAGGCCCAGAAGAAAAAAAATAATAATAGGGAGCCTTCCAATGGAGGGGACAGGATATGGCACTCTGGTGGTGGAAAGTGTATGGTATTGTACCCCACTTCCCCCCAAATTTTGTCAATAACTATTAAATCACCAATAATAAAAAAAAGAATTTGAAAAATAAGAAAACACAAAGAAGAACTTGGACTGGGTTTGATGTATTGCACCAAAGTAAAGGTCTCTAGAGTGGTAGGAGGGTTCAGGTCCTGGAACATGATGGCAGAGGAGAATCTAGATGATAAAATTGTTATGTGGAAAACTGAGAAATGTTACACATCTATAAACTACTGTATTTTACTGTTGACTGCAAACCATTAATCCCCAATAAAATTTAAAAAAGACATGATGACAGTGAGAATTCTGGAGAATTCAACACCTTCTAGTCTTATTTCCTTTAACTCTATAACTATTTCATGGTACAAATGGCATTAAAACACTGATTTGAAGGGCCATATGCACCCCCATGTTCATAGCTGCATTATTCACAATAACCAAAATATGGAAGCAACCTAAACCCCCACTGACAGATGACTGGATAAGGAAGTTATGAGACATATATTCAACGGAATAGTACTCAGCAATTTAAAAAGACAAAACTGTGTCCTTTAGGACAAAATGTACGGATCTGGAGCTGATTATGCTTAGTGAATTAAGTAAGGAAGTGAAGGAAAACTGTGGGAATGATTTCACTTATATGTGAAATATAGAGAACTAAGACACATAAACTTGGAAAAAATAATCAATCCATATCCAACCCTTTGGGTGAACTATGGTGGTTATCATTGGGGAGTGGAAGGGGCACAGAAGTTTTGTGGTGGGAATGCTGTGGAACAATAACCCTATTATCTTATAATTTTGTAAATCACTAGTAAAAAAAAATTACTACATGGGGGTTTGAGGTGGCTCAGAGGTACAGCACAGGACTTGCATGCATGAAGCCCCAGATTTACTCCCTAATTCCATATATGTCAGAGCTGAGCAATGTTTCTCTCTCTCTCTCGTTAATAATAATGATAATGATAATAATAATAAGTAAAAATATGTGTTTTTAAAAGACTACATTAAAACCTGTCCATCCACCCTTCCAATTCATTTTGAGACTATAATCAATACTATGTGGGAGAACATTGTTGAAATGAAAATAGTCTGTGCCAGTGTCAGGTGTGGATGTCTGTGTATTAAACAAACACTGGCATGTAAACAAACACTGGACCCTTAATAGTAGCAGCAAGGAGAGAAGGGATTTAAGTTTATTAGTTAACTGTAAAATGTTATAAATTATTCTTATATGAGAAAAGTATAATTAGAACAGGCAATAGATGTAAAAAATATGGTTTACTATTATATGGATGAAACCATGGAAAGAGTGATGCTCTGACATGTGCTCAACAAGTCTCTTTGACTTCTCAGTCTGGTATCCACCATCTATGATGGTTACTGTGGAGATGGGGCACAGAATTTTGGTGGTGAGATTGGTGTGAAATTATACCCCTATTATCTTATAATCTTGTAATCACTATTAAATAACTAATATAAAAAGAAGAAGGGTGTAACTAGGTTACACCATGCACTCTGTTTGGGAGAGACTGATGATGACTCAATACAAAGGGCATGCAGGTTTGTGTGTATTCTTATTTTTATTCTTTGAAAAGAAATTGATGAAAGAAAGATATATAGATAAATAGGTAGGTAGGTAGATATATAGGTAGAAAGAAAGAAAGAAAGAAAGGAAGAAAGAAAGAAAGAAACTACAGAGCATCACTGTAGTACTTGTAGTGCCAGATATTGAGCATTAAGCCTCCAGCACTTAAGCTCTGTGCTCTACCACCAAACCCTAGTGCTTTCATTATTCCTTTTTTTTTTTTTTTTTTTTTTGCTGGGGCTCAGTGTCTGCACTATGAATCCATTGTTCCTGAAGGCCATTTTTCCATCTTGTTGCTGTTATTGGTGCTGCTATTGTTGGACAGGACAGAGAGAAATCCAGAGAGGAGGGGAAGACAGAGAGGGAAAAGAAAGACACCTGAAGACCTGCTTCACCATTTGTAGTGACCCCCCCCACACACAGGTGCTCTTTGGGTCATATGCACTTAACCCGCTACACTGCTACACTACTGCCTGACCTGACTCCCCTTTATGTTAATTATTCTGATGACACAGTTCAAAGCTCCCCCCACACACATGGCCCCCACATGTTAATCTCTACCCTGGTCTAAAGAGTGGTTTAGATTACAATAAAGTCAGCAGTGAGATTTGGTCTCATCTTCTTATAAAATGCTTAGCACACATTGATGAAATGAAACCACCACAACTTTTGCAAATAATGCATGCCAACATCACTGTCAATAAGAGAACAACAGAGGAAAGTATCGAAAGAAAATTACTGCTTTTCTCCTGCACCTTAGAGCGTGTTGATATAATCCTTCTTGCCTGCCAGGACAAAAATTTCCTTTATCACAATTCTGGAGCTCAGTATAGTCTAGCTTTAAATGTCAAAGTGACTGAGTTTCCATCACTTTTATTAGGAAATACTTCTCCTGCCTGTAATATTATGTGGTAAAAGCACAGTTCTGAAAATCAGAGATTTGCTTTCTCTGGTACCAAGGGCAGGAAGAAATGCTGGGTTAATTTCATCCATCCCACTTGAGCCTCCTGTAATTGGCCCATGTCTGGAGACTCTGAACCTCTGGGGAGACATGTATGAGGAGGTAGGGCCGCAGAGTTAATGATGAAGACTAGAACCATTGTCCTAGTCTGGTTGCCACAATAAAAATACTATAGATGGATGGCTTAAAAACAACACACATTTTTCCTCCCTTGGTTGTGGAGTTTAAGATCAAGGGCACATTCTGTGTCTGCTTAGGACTTACTGGTTCATGCACGAACAGCTTTTTTCTGGGACCTTATATGTGGAAGTCACTGAAAGCTCTTCAGGCCCTCTTTATAAAGAAACCAATTCTGTTTTTGTTGGCTCCACCTCATAACCTAATCACTGCCTGAAGACCCCACCTTTAAATCCCATCAGTCTGGGACTTAAGTCTCTGTGAATTTGCAGAACACAGTATTCATTTTATAGCAACCACAATACCATCATAATATCCAAGGAAGAATAAGGGGTTCCAGAACGGGAAAAATCCATCATCCACAGCAGTACATTTCATCTCAAAGTCTTACCACAATATATCCATTTACAAAAGCACCCTCAGCTTCTGGTCTTTCCAGGGCCTTCTTCCTCATAACATTGCAAGATTTGATTGGTTTTTCATGTTCACCCAAAATGTCCTCAGTGGTTTCTGATATAGTCTTGTCATTCCCTTGAGTTCTCCACACCCTCCCACCCCATGCTCTCTTAAATCTTTGTCTGAGAGTGGAGTTCTTCCCAAACCAGGGGCACCTGGAGAAGGTATGATTAGGAGAGAGCAGCAGAAATGAAATGCAAGTGCTTTGGGAGGTGGCGCAGTGGCCAAGGCACTGGACTCTCAAGCATGAGGTCCTAAGTTTGATCCCCGACAGCACATGTACCACAGTGATGTCTGGTTCTTTCTCTCTCCTATCTTTCTCATAAATAAATAAATAAATAAATAAATAAATAAATAAATACAATCTTTAAAAAAAAGAAAGAAATGCAAAGTTCTAGAGAGTAAAAATTTTATAAGGTTTGAGACAGGAACTCAAAGCAGTGACAATGGAAAAGCATGCCTGCCCCGTTGCATTTCAGGATCTGGCTTGCTGTCAATAATTCCCTATCTCCATTTGACAAGGGAGGTAGAGTGATCGATCCCCTCTGACCAATGACAAGACCAGACAGGAAATCTAACTCCTATATTCTTATCTCATCAGTGATTGAATGGACTACCTCTTTCTCTTAACCAATATGGACACAATGCCAGGTAACTTGGGAGGACCAGTTTGTGCACAAGATTCTCTAAAACCATATGTCCTTGAACCTTTGAGCAATAGAATTTGACACAATTTCACTACTTAAAACTAACCACTAGGGGCCACGTGGTGGTGCACCTGGTTAAGCACACACATTACAGTGTACAAGAATGCAGGTTCAAGTCCCTGGTCCCACCTGTAGGGTGAAAGCTTCACAAGTGGTGAAGTAGTGCTGTTAGTCCCTATCTGTCTGACTGTCTATCTGTCTGTCTGTCTATCTTATCTATCTTCCCCTTCCCTCTCAATTCCTCGCTGTATCTATCTAATAATAAATAAATAAAACTTAAAAAAAACCCTCTAGATAGAACTGATATATACCTGAAAACAAAAGTACACAATAGCCTGCATTGAATCAATATATGCAGACAGCAAGTAGAAATACCTAAAAAGACACCATAAAGTGTCCAATGAAATAGTTTCTACTTAGACCAAGATACTCTCCTTACCTACTTCCTATTAGACTTCCCTCAGTCACTCTAAACCTAACCTTGTCAAAGTAAGGACTGCAAAAGTTGAATAAGGGCAAGAGACTGGCATACTTTAACTATGACTCTTTAGTCACTATCAGGCTATCCCATCAGCTGGGGTCCTAGTCAGGGAATCCTGAGATTCCCAAACAGACATGATGGGCCTAGACCTCAAATAGATCCCTCTCTCCATTGTTACTGGTTATCTCTATCAGGAACAACACAATAGACCCCTTTGTGGGCCCCCACAGGACCTTGCCCTCAATGTGGATAAACAATGGTAGAGAATGTTCCATCCTCTGAAGGGAGGCTGGACAAGATATCTATGTTCCACCTGAGGAAGATGGGTCCTGATATTGGGGCAGCTTGGAACGTTCCTACTCATGACCAAATAATGTGAGCTCAGATCTACAGGGATGCAGAGGTCACATAGGCTCCTAAGCTGAATATGGGCCCCAGATCAGATCAAATTGATAGGGGTTAGAGTCAACAATATTTATATACCTTTCCCATACTTGGGAGCTACCCTCTTCCCTGATCCAGCTTCCTAGCCTTTTTTCCAGCCATGACATCATCTCTCCAGACAACAACTTGGTCCATAACAACTTGATCAACAACTTGATCATATCAGATGTCAGGCTCAAAAAAAGAAACAAACAAACAAACAAGAAACTAGTCTACTCATGGGCCCTATGGAATAGAACTAAAATAGGCCTACTAGCTATCTACAAAACAGAGACCCACAAATCTTCATCTGTAATATTCCGACCTTTATGTTCATGATTAGTAAACAATGTGTGGCTTTATATGGTAATTCTTTTTTCAGACACCAGGTTTCAGATGCTAACAAGTTGCCAACTGGACTTCCCAGGGCAGACAACCCCACCAGTGTGTCCCGGAGCCCTGCTTCCTTAGAGTCCCACTCGACTAGGGAAAGAGACAGGCTGGATCAACCTGTCAACGCCCATGTTCGGGGGGGAAGCAATTACAAAAGCCAGACCTTCCACCTTCTATACCACATAATGACCTTGGGTCCATACTCACAGAGGGATAAAGAATAGGAAATCTATCAGGGGAGGGGATGGGATACAGAGTTCTGGTGGTGGAAATTGTGTGGAGTTGTGCCTTAGGAACCTGATCATCACTGCAACCTCCACCCACTATGTACTAGCCTTCTTTCTTTCTTACAAAGAGGGCCCCTATGTCCTTGATCTGGACATTTTAGTAAATGTTTAGATTTCACTGCTCACCCAATTGGATAGACTTTTCCAACAGCCTCTTTACTGAAATCTGGATTTATTTTTATTTGACAGGAGTTGCTAGGTTGAGTCCTTTCTCAGTACTGCTCATGACTACAATGGATTTCTTTTGAGAAGGATGCTAAGCAGTTTTTCTCTAGACATGGCTACATTTTACTTTACTCCTGCTTCTCCTCCTTCTATAGATGGAAACAAAGCAGCACATACACTGAAGTAACCTTCAATGTGATGGAAGCCAAGCTCAAACCTGGGTCCAATAAATAGTAACATAGCACACTCTCCAAACAAGTGGGCTATTTCACAGACCTGGCATAACTACTCTTTGATTTTTTCTTTTTTAAAGAAAATTGAGATTAGATCTCCTATTCTTTCTGCATACAGGCTAACATGGTCAGACTGGCTTAATCTTCTTCTAGCGTTAGCCCTTCTTCCGTAGCCAGACAACAGCGTCAGGTTGAGCCTGATGTAAAGTTTCGAGACCTCCTTTGAATCTGGAGAGGTGGCAGTCGTTGACTATATGGGTCATAGTCTGTCTGTAGCCACAGGGGCAGTTCGGGTCGTCTCTGGCTCCCCAGCGATGGAACATAGCAGCGCACCGGCCATGGCCTGTTTGATAGCGATTGAGGAGGGCCCAATCATAACGTGCTAGGTCAAAGCCGGGTTGATGCTTGCAGGGGTCTGTGATGAGGTGTTTGTTCTTTACCTCAGCTGCCTGCCAACTCTGTTTCCAAGAGTCTGGAACAGAGAAGTTCAGTGTAGGCATAGGGGACCAGATTGGATGACGAGACGTCAAGCGTTGAACAGGGTAAGCGAAGATATCTGTGTATATTGGCAGGTCCGGTCCAGCGTAGACGTGGGAAATGAACTTAGATGATGCCGCATCCTGACGAATATCTGGCGGGGCGATGTTGCTAAGAACTGGCAGCCATGGAACCGGGGTGGAACGGATGGTTCCAGAAATTATCCTCATGGAGGAATATAATTTGGAATTGACCAAGTGGACATGGGGGCTATGGAACCATACTGGGGCACAGTATTCTGCAGTGGAATAGCATAATGCCAGAGATGATAATCATAGTGTGGAAGCGCTTGCGCCCCATGAGGAGCTGGCCAGTCTTGCAATGATGTTATTCCTCGCGCCCACCTTTGCTGCAGTTTTTATGAGATGTTTGTGAAATGACAGGGTGCGATCGAGAGTAACGCCAAGATAGACTGGCTTAATGATAAGCTCTTTCTCCCATTACCAGAAATGTAGGTCTTGTTTCTTGATATTTGCAGTTTATTTTTTGTTTCTTTGCTTTTCATTCTTGCCCCAAGTATCCATGACTAAGCCAACAGTTCTGCAAGTTTTTCATTCATAGGGAATTTATGAACATTTAAAATTAAGTTACAAAAAGCACTAATTCTAAACAAACCTCTAAGTAAAATATCTTTAAACCTAAATCCTAGGTATTGGTGTTTATGTACTTTTCAGCTAAATTTAAGATCACAGCACTTTATTTAGACCAAGTAATTTAAAGGTGTGATACAATTTTATGATATTCTACAGCTTGGTCCTAAAACATGAGTAATTGAAATTTGCAATGTTGACATTGTAGACTCCCTCCTCATTACAAGGAATGATTTGAAGTCTCCTTCTGAACTTTGCTCAGTTTCTTTTAATTGTAGCAGTTTTGCACTTAAAGAATGCACTTAAGAGAGTCAGTTGTTTATCTCCAGAAATTGGCTTACTTGTGTGTGGGGGGGGGGGGCATTTTCCCCAGGGCAGGAATGGTTGATTAACTATTCACCTGCTAATGAACTCAGGAATGGTTGATTAACTATTCACCTGCTAATGAACTCAGGAGTAGTTGATTAACTATTCACCTGCTAATGTATTTTTAACCTCACTCAACTGCACATAGGTATAATGGAACTAAAGATTAAGAAGATATAAACAGTAAAGTCAGACTTGCAGTCATTTTAATTCCTGGTGTGAATCCCTCTGTTGTTTCACTGGTGGAAACTTGCTCAGTAACTGCTTACGTTCAGAGATAGAATGGATAAGGAGGAAGAAATTAACAGAAATAAGCTACTTTAAGTAGAAAAAAACCTATAGTTTGGCAGAAGTGCACACAGCTACAAACATATATACATACACATTAAATGATAAAAATATTTTATTTACAATTTACCCTTCAATTTGGAACTCAAATTAAGTGAGGTTTTGTTTCAGTAGGGAAATAGTCTTTACATCTTATCTTAAGGGTTTAACTCTTTCAGATAGTATCAAGATCTGTCATATCCTTTGAGGAATCTTCCACCTCAGTCCCATCAATCTTCAGAGGGAGGCATAAGATAAGCATTCAGACTCTATCACCCTCCCTTCTTGTTGGTACTTGGTGCCCTGGTAGTGATCTAAATGACTCAGCTTCATAGTGATTCTAACCTGAGCTCCCTAGACAGCAGTTATCTTTTCACTCTCCATCCTCAATGGACCTCATGGACCTCATGGACTTTTCACAGAAATGCTTGTGCAGGAATTGAAAGGGATTATGTTTATTCCTGAAAATGTTTCTTTAACAGCTCTAAAGGTTTAAGTGTGTTTGGTCACTTGACAATTAACTTTCACAGAAGCTCCAAATTTAAAATCTACTGTTTTCCTTCATACCTGAGCATCCAACTACTCCTCAAGTTACCTCACACCTCCACCTCTCCCTCCAGTGCCTGTGGAATTCCATCAGAGGAGTTGAAGCCCTGTTATTATGTGGAGTATTAGGGGAGTCAAGCATGTAAAGAGAGGGAAAGAGGGAGGGGGAGGGATAGAGAAAGAGAGAGGGAGAGGGAGAGAGAGAGAGACAGAGAGAGAGAGAAAAAGAGAGAGAGAGGAGTTGGCAAAGTGGGCCAGCCTTGTGCTCAAGTTTGAAGAAGCCATGGAATAAAGAAATATAGATTTTGGGGTTCTGCTTGCTCACAGATGAGCAGATATATTGTAGGAAATACAAATATCATTCATAAGTAAGAGGGATGCCACTTCATTAAGTGACACCTCTAGTTGTTCTTATATTTTTAGCATGTTCTCAAATACAATTTATTCTGTTATAATACATTGTTTCTTTGACTCAAACCATCTCATCACACGGGGAAATAAGGTTAATCTGAGGTACCAAAAGTCCCAGGTTAAATCCCTAGCACCACTATAAACCAGAGGTCAGCAGTGCTCTAGTAAGGAAAAAAAAAAATCTCAAGAAATCCCAGCCACAATCTATTTGCATAACTGTTGTGTTATCTTGACAACTTCTTGTGATTAAAGGAAAATTATCAACACTGTATAGAGGCCTTAAGGGGGAAAAAATTGTGGGATGGTTGAAGAGTTAGCTTGCAAGTTTCAGTGTCTGCAGTACATATGAGCAACCCAAACTGGAACCCTGGCACCAAATGGGAGGTACCACGAATGAAGCTTTGGTCCTGTTGTTTCTTTCCCTTTCTCTGTTTTTCTATTTGAATGGAAAAAAAAAAAGTTCACCTTGGAGGAGTAAACTCATATATGTATAAGGTCCTGCTACCAATTATAAAGGAAAATAACTGGAAAATTTTGTAGATGTTTTCCTATTTTTGGTGCAAGAAATTTTGTGGTTTGGTCATTATTTTTCCATATGTTAAGGTCTCAAGGGAAACTGGCTGGCAAATTAAAAAATGCTGCAATAAAATTTCTCCTAAGGCTAGTATACAAATTGGTGAAGGAGCTGTTCTGAGTACTTTTTTCATCTTGTTGAACTAGGTCTCTATCAGAAACAAATATTGTCTGGGGAGCAGGGTAGATGGGGCAGTGGTAGTTCTAAGTGGAGATTGTATGGATTTTCTTGTTTTAATTAGGACACAGGTAGTGGAGTTACTGGGACCTGTTGAGAATTTGCTGATCATATTTTTTTCATAAGCCCTGTGGTTTCTAGTCAACAATTTTTCAGAATGTGACTATTTCCAGAGTGTGCCTCCTCTATTCTATCAGTCCACTTCCCTCTATCTCTCCTCTACCTCTTTCAGTACATATTCAGAGGAAAACCACATATCCAAGACAAGAGAGTTCTCATGAGAAACTAAAAGCAGACTTTCTTCCACCTGGATCCTCACTCAATGTGATATTTTGTGACAATAATCAGACAGGTTAGCCATTGCCCATAAGGTCTAATAGCAAATTAGCCAGTGGTAGTGAGGAGTTATCAAAACTATATGCCTTTCACTTTGGGGCTAATACTTACTTTTTACTGAAGATTCAAATTGCATGGCCTTTGACTAATAAAAAGTGTTACTTCAAATCCAGAAGGAGAAAGGGATAGTCATTAAAAGTATAAATACCATGTTAGGTTGGGCATTTTACAGTGCAGGAACATAAACTAAGAATTTCTTTAGAAAGTATTCTTTTAATATCTGTAATTCAGGAGTCTGTCCTGAACCACATATAAATCAAAGTGTTGTGCTCTTTCCAGATGGATATGCTGCCATGGAAACACAGCTGCCCAGTTGGATATGCTGCAGTTCATGAGTGTGGGGTTTCAGGATGCACTGGATCGACCTTCTCGTGGTGCATCCCATGAGTACCCATTCATTGGGGAAACTGATGATCCTTCCTAGCCGACTGAATCCACATGGATCCCAGTCACTTTCAAAGCCAGCAACAAGCAGCTACTGACAGCTTTCAACCTGACCTGTTGACTGGCTACGGAAGAAGGGCAAACGCTAGAAGAAGAAGTGTGGGTTTACATGTCCTAGATGGTAGGTGACCATGTCACACTGAATAGTAAGTGAGAATGTTGCCTGTGTGAAGTGCAAAAATAAATTATGCAGTTATATTTTTCTATATTGATTCCAGACTTTTTGAGTGTTGAAAATATATGTATGGGGTATACTGAGCTAATGGCAGCAAGCATTTGTATGCAATATTGATTTAATGCAGGCTTCTCAAAGATTACATTTTCATGAACTTCAGCATAAATAACATGCAATAGAACACAATGCAAAATACCCATTGATGAGATAGATCCTTAAGGTCTGATTATTTAAATTCAGGGACTTTAGAAAAAAAATCATATTGAAATTAATTAACTCATTGATTATACCCAACATACCTTCAAATCCAACCAGACCAACAGAACATCTCTACGTTGTATTTGACAGCACAATCCCCATATGTCAGATCTCCAGTGGTCTCAACTGCAAATGTGGCAAGTTTTTCTCCCTTTTTTTCCAGTGAAGTCAGAACTTTGTTATTCTGAATCTTGACATTTGGGCCCACTGAGAAATGCAAACAATCTCAAGCCATCCACAGTCATCACTTTAGGAGCTGTTTATATGGGTATGTACCTCAAAATGCTATAGCAACCACACTGTCTTAATTATCATGCAGAAAAGCCTGCATGAAAGGGAATGGTACATGGAACTCCTATGAGCCTAGATAATGCAGTAAAGGATTGAATCACCTTTGAAATTTTGGAGGCACAGACTGCTTGGGGCGCTGGGGCTCTGAGCAAGACACTGTACTCAGAAGGAATGGATTTCCTGACACTTCCAGGGTGAGTGTTTCAACATAAGACAAACACATTATGATTTATCTCACCCAGATCATCCGGAATCAAAGGAAACAGAACACTTATGTTATGTGTATGCCCTTTTCAGGCACATTTTTGAAATAGTCTCAATACCATAATTTAATTTCCTTAAAAAGCCATCCCTTGTTTCCTTCTATGTTTTATTTATGATTGCATCTGACAGTTAGAAGCTCAGATATCAGATTATTATCTTGTGGCTTAGTTATTTGTCAAAATATATTCTTTTTTTTACCTTTAAATTGTACAGCATGTGATGCAGGAAAAATAAAGACATTGCATATGAGAAAAACTCACCAGCAAATGTTCTCTATGACATAAAAAACACACTATATGTTACAAAAATAATTTTAAAATATTTAGGTGTGTGCATGTGTTTTGTATAGAAATATCAATTAAAGGATAAATCTATATTAAACTTGCTAGAATCCAGGACAGAAAAAATACAGAAATAGACAAATCTCATTTTTTCTTGAAAGTTAAAATAAAGTTAGCAAAATTCCAAAAATAAAGCTAAGTGATCCACATTATTCTACCCTTGATATCATGTTTGAATTCTGAAGACCAACTTTCTCTTTTTCTCCCTTTCTTCCTTTCTTTCTTTCTTCTTTGCATATTTCAAAATTATCTGAAACCTTCCACACATTGGGTTTGAATGCTGTATAGATATAATAATTGATTAAGCATTCAGTCACTGTGAAGAAATGCCCACTATGTTGTTGTTGTTAGTAGTAGTAGTAGTAGTAAGAGTATTATATCCATCTGACCACACATACACAAGCAGGAAGAAGTCAGTAAGAATTCCACTGATATTTTGGGTTTGAAGGTAAAAGTAAAAGGAGTAACTTCAGTGTAACAGTAGAATGAATAGCTCCACATTTCCCTCCTTCCACAGGGGTATATGCATTCCAGCTGTGGAACTACCTGGTTTCTGTCTTTAAAAGGGGTAGAACATAACTGCTTCACAATCACTGTGCTTATTTGTGCTGACCTGGCTGGAGGTGACCTGAAACATCACTAATGTTTTCTTTTCAATTCACATGACTCAGGATTCAACCAGAGCAGAAAAGTGGCAGACCTTTCTAAAACAAGATATGGCAAAAGAAATCTGCAGACACCTAAGGCAAAGACTAGAGTTGAGATATGAAATGAATCACAAAGACAGGAGGGGATCATTAGAAGAGTGTGTTTTAGCAAAAAGCAGGGTATTCAAAAACACCTGTGCAGTGTTGGAGAGGTGGAGAAAAGCAAACTAACTCAGCTAAATTGATGGTGGGAATGAAAACTGTATAGCCACTTTGGAAGGCTGTATGAACAGTTCTTAAATAGTAAAATATAATTACTTTATGATCCAGCAATACCACTTTTAGGCATTTATCCAGCGGACACTCAAACACTAATTTGAAGGGATATATGCACCCCTATGTTCTTAGATGCATTATTCACAATAATCAAAGTGTAAAATCAGCCTAAAAGGCTATTAACAGATGCCTGGCTAAAGAAGTTATATGATATATATTCCATGGAATATTACTCTGTAATTTAAAAGATGATATTTTGTCCTTTGGGGAAAATGGATGGAGCTGGAGGTGATTTTTCTTAGTGAGATAAATAAAGAGATAAAAGACAATTACCAGATGGTTTCACTCATATGTGGAATCTAGAGATCTGATAGACGTGAACTTGCAAAAAAAAAAAAAAAAAGAAAAGAAAATCCAAACAAAACAGAAACAAGCAAACTGTAAGACTTGTGAGAACTACCTTTGAGAGTTGAGAGGGTGGGGATATGGTACTTTGGTGGTGGGTGTGGTGTAGAACTATACATTGTAATCTTGCAATATACTACTAATAACAAATAAAAAGATAAAAAATAATAATAAACACACAGGTATTCTGGGGGGAATATAGGAAGCCAAGTGGTGTGTAGAACTAGACTAAAAGGCTTATTCACAAAATATCTGAAAAGACATTACTTTGAGGTCTAGGCTCAGTACAAGCCAAGATGAAAAGTTAAGGGGGGAAGATTTCCAGAGGGCTAAACTAGAATAAAAATAAACACTACAAATTTAATGACAAAGTGACAGAATATTTTGAACTTTTTTTTTTTTTTTTTTTTTTGCTTTTCTCTCTAACTAATGAAGGAAATCTTTGCCATGGTATTACACCAGTTGAACAAAGGTATGTTTTCAATGTCCAGAGGTGAAAAATATATGGAAGGAAGAGAAAGTAAATGCCAGAGTCAAACAACCCCACCAATGTGCCTTGGAACTCCGCTTCCCCAGAGCCCTTCCCCACTAGGGAAAGAGAGAGGCAGGCTGGGAGTATGGATCAACCTGTCAATGCCCATGTTTATTGGGGAAGCAATTACAGAAGCCAGACCTTCCACCTTCTGCATCCCACAATGACCTTGGGTCCATACTCCCAGAGGGTTAAAGAATAGGAAAGCTATCAGGGGAGGGGATGGAATACGGAGGTCTGGTGGTGGGAATTGTGCGAAGTTGTACCCCTCTTATCCTGTGGTTTTGTCAATGCTTCCTTTTTATAAATAAAAAAAAAATGTAATGTCAAGTTTCCACAACAATAGCAAAATCTCAATATATACAGTGAAGTAGAAAATATGTTCCATGTAAAGGAAAATATAAGTAGACAGAAACTGTTTATGAAGGGAAGACATTGTTTTTAGGCATATACTTTAAAGAAACTATTTTAATGATGCCTTCAATTAGGTAATAAAAGACAAAATAGTGCAGGTACTTGAAAAATAAGTCAGAAAATACAGACAAATATGAAGTGCTCTGGTAAGACTAACTAGAAGCTGCAAAGTAGAATAATTGAATAGAATATTTCATTGGAAATGCAATGAATTTATTAGACAGAAGAAAGAATAAGTGAACGTGAAGGTAGGACAATTGAAATAATTGGATCTGAAAAGCAGAATGGAAAATGAGCAAGAAAAGTTACTGGAAATTGTGAAAATTTGGGGACACCAACTTGACATCCCAGAAAAAGAAGAGTTAAGGGAAGAGGTAGAGAAAATATGTGAAAAAAATACAAGTGGATCCTTGTTTATGGTGCACCCAGTTAAGTGCACATGCCATGCATAAGAACCTAGGTTTAAGTTCCTGATCCCTACCTGCTGGGGGAAGCTTTATAAGCAGTGAGGCCATATTTCAGGTGTCTCTTTCACTCTCCTTCTCAATTTTCCCTTCTCTCTCAAAATCTCTCTGTCTCTAGACAAGTAAATAAATGAAAAAATATGTCAAATAATAAAGGTTTCTAAACTCACTGAATCATACATCCAAGAAGGACATTAAATTCCAAATAGGATCAATCAAAAGATATCTATACCAAACATGGTATGGTTCATTTTTTGAAAGACAAAGACTGTTTCAAAAGAATCAAGAGAAAAGTGACATACCACAAACAAAAGGTCCTTACTGATAATAATAGTTTATTTCTCATAACACACCATGAAGCAAAAAGGTTGTGGATCCTATATTTAAATTGTGGAAATTAAAACTATCTCGACCAAAAATACTTTATCATTAAACTAACCCACAGGAGGAGAAATTATGACATTTCAAATATGCAGAAACTGAGGAACTCTGTCACATTTAGGTCTCTATCATACAAACCAGAAATGTCAGATAAGAGACCTTCAAGTTGAAATTAAATAATATTAGGTGGTAATCAAAGCAGCTTGGCAATATAAAGAATATTTATTACATAATTAAGTGATTCAAATCTTTTCATGTGACACTGGTGGGTAAACCAAAGTATTATGTATAAACTGAATACTATGGAGCAGCATTATTTGACAATATTTGAATTCTATATCTTTAAAAGGTAAAGAAAAAAGAGAGACAGAGGGAGGGGAGACACTACAGCACTGTTGTACCATCATGGCACTCTTTTGGTGCCTTTACTGGTACTTCCATATGGTGTCAGGGCTTGAATCCAGGGCTTCATGAATGACAAGGTATGCATCAACCTACTGAGATATCTCTTATTACTTACATAATGAAAGATTAAGAACAAGTCTTACTGACAAGATAATTTACCTGTGACAGTGTTTGTTTTGTCATGCCTTCCATCCACATTTGAGCCCAGACCCTACCACACTGGGGGAAGTTTTGGTGCTGTAGTTTCTTTCCTTCTCTCTTCTGACATCTTGTCTCTCTTTCTTTCCTTCTATCTGAAAAAACCCTCAATCAGTAGTGGTAAAACCCTACTGACAACGCATAAATCAGCCTTTCTCTTCATTTACTTTATAATTTTAAAAGGCGAATGCACAAAAAAGTATTTATAATCTATTAATGGACACAAAATAGAGAAAAATACTAGGTGGCAATGACAATATAAGGGTAAAGAATAAAGAAATATAGAAACAGTGTGTATTACTGACAACACTGGCATTATTCAAACTAGCTTGTTGTAGAAGGGCATGATCATGGTGATTTTTACTAAAAGAATAGCAACAAATACAGAAAAGGAAAGAAAAAAATAATCAGAAAGGGGGTACAACTTATAGAGCACACTTATTACCATGCATAAAGTACCCAAATTCAAGTCCCCTGTGCAAGAAGAGTGGAAGCTTCATAAGTGGTGGAGCAGTTCAACAGGTTTCATTGTTTCTCCCTCTGCCTCCCTCCTTCCCCCTTCCCTATTTCTGTCTGTATCTATAAAAAAAAAAAAAAAAGAAATAAAGAAAGAGAGAAAGAAAGAAAGAGAGGGAGGGAGGGAAATTTGCCACTAGGCACAATGGAGTAGTCATGTAAATACCATGCCCAAATGATAATCCTGGTGCTTCTACCACCTACTTCCACCCCCCACACAAAACAAAATAATCAGAAAGGCAGTCTACAAAACAATCAACTGTACCATGTATGTGAGCCAGGTTGGATCCTAGACCCCACCATTCTGGGTGAAGGGAAACCCCCCTTCTTTCTGTCTGAAAAAGTAAACTCTAAATGGTAGAACTCTGGCAATGACAAAAAAAATGTCAAATAACAATTGACTAGGTGCACAGTAGACAATAATACAAATATAATTGGAATAAAGTCTAAATATTTAAATGTCAGATATAACTCATTCCTTATAAAGTTTTATTTAAATATGAATAGATTAAGGCAGAAATTGGCAGAAATGACAAAACATAATTTCTCTATATGGTTTTTATGACTTTCACTGTGACTTTAGATACACAGATATAATGAAGCTGAACATGAAAAGATGTGGGTCCATAGGACCTTGCCCTCAACTTGGATCAACAATAATAGAGAATGTTCCATCTTCTAAAGGGAGGCTGGACAACATACTCTATGCTACACTGAGGAATATGGGTCCTGATATTGGGGCAGCTTGGAATGTTCCTACTCATGACCACAGAATGTGAGCTCAGATCTATAGGGATGCAGAGGTCACATAGGCTCATAAGCTGAATATGGGTCCCAGATCAGATAAGATCGAAGGGGTTTATAGTCAACAATATCTGTATAAATAGCTTTCCCGTATTTGGGAGCCACTCTCTTCCATGATCCAGCTTTCTGGTCCTTTATGCAGCCATGACATCATCTCCCCAGACAGTAACTTGGATCCACCTGCATATCAGATTTCAGGCTCAGGGAAAAAAAAAAAAACTAGTATAGCCACAGGCCCTTTGGAATATAACTAAAATATGCCGACTAACTATCTAAAAAACAGAGACACCCCCCCCCCCAAGTCTTCATTTGCACTACTCCAGATTTTAGGTTCATGATTAGTCAACAATTTGTTTGGCTTTTTATGTTAACTCTCTTTTCAGCCACCAGGTTCTAGATGCTACCATGATGCCAGCCAGACTTCCCTGGACAGACAACCCCACCAATGTGTCCTGGAGCTTCGCTTCCCCAGCGTCCCACCCCAGTAGAAAAAGAGAGAGGCAGGCTGGGGGTATGGATTGACCTGTATTGAATGCCCATGTTCAGCAGGGAAGCAATTACAGAAGCCAGACCTTCCAGTTTCTGTATCCCACAATGATCTTAGGTCCACACTCCCAGAGAGACAAAGAATAGGAAAGCTATCAAGGGAGAAGATGGGATACAGAGTTCTGGTGGTGGAAATTGTGTGGAGTTGTACCCCTCATATCATATGGTTTTGTCAATGTTTACTTTTTATAAGTAAAATGAAAAAAAAAAAAAAGGAAAGATGTGAGGTCAGGTGGTAGTACAACTGGTTGAGTGCACACATTGCCATACATAAGAACCAGGTTTCAAGATCTGGTTAGGTCTCCACCTGTGGGGACAGAAACTTCCCAAGTGGTGAAGAAGTACTGTAGTTGTCTAGCTTTCTATATTCATTCTATCTTCCATTCCTTCTCAATTTCTCTTTGACCTATCAAATTAAAAATAATAAACAATATAAAAAGGAAATTAAATTATAGACAAAGATATTCCATGCAAGTATTCAAGATTAACCAAACAGAGAAAGGATGAGGCTGTGGTGTGGAACACATTACAATGCCTGATGACTTGGGTTTAAATCTCTACTCACCATCTGCAAAGTGGAAGTTTCATGAATAGTAGCATAAGGTTGTAGGGGTCTCTTTATGTCTCTGTCTCCCCTGATCTGTGTACCCTCTATGAATAGGGAAATAATAATAAATGTTCAAAAAGATAGAGAGGATCACTATGTTACCAGACAAAACAGGTTTTTTAAGTTTAAAAGAATGGCTACATGTACACCCATGTTCATAGCAGCACAATTCGTAATAGCTAAAACCTGGAAGCAACCCAGGTGCCCAACAAGAGATGAGTGGCTGAAGTTGCGGTATATATACACAATGAAATACTACACAGCTATTAAGAACAATGAACCCACCTTCTCTTACCCATCTTAGATGGAGCTAGAAGGAATTATGTTAAGTGAGCTAAGTCAGAAAGACAAAGATGAGTATGGGATGATCCCACTCATAAACAGAATTTGAGAAAGAATAACAGAAAGGGAAACTAAAAACAGGATTTGACTGAATTTGGAGTAGGGCACCAAAGTAAAAACCCTGGGTTGAGGGTGAGGATGGATGTTCAACTTCACAGGGGTTGGGGTGTGGGGGAAACAGTCTTTTGGTAGTGCGAATGGTGTTTATGAACACTCTTACCAATTTGTAGTCATATCAATCACTAATTAATATGAGAGGGGAAACTTGATTAAATGTCTCAAACTTTTTAAAGCACAGACTGAGTCTTTTTAATACATAGGCTGAGTCTTTGATATGTTGACTCTCTCAAAAGCCTAGACCAAGGAGAACAGAAGCAACCTGTGGCACAGCTATATACAAATAATGTCAAAGGACATATATTATGATGATACAACAAATCCTAAAAAAGGGTTTTTTCAATGTTAACCCAATTGCCAAATAATATGATTATAGCAATAACTAACTATTGCCTTCTTAAAACCTAAGGCAGCAGGAACCTCCTGCTTCCTCTTTAGAGCCAATATTTCCCACAGTCCTGGAACCTCCAGGGTCAGGCTCACTTTCCTGCATGCTTCTCTCAATTCATACCAAATGATATTGCATTCTCCGATCCCAACCTAATCAACATAAGGAGTACCACTCAGCATGCTTCTCTTAAGACTGTGTACAGAGATGTTGGGCATGGAATGTCAACCCTTCACCCTAGTTACTTAGGTAAGTCCTTTCCTTTCATAGTATTCTCAAATTCCATTCCAGGATTTTGCTTCTTAGCAAAATCCCAAAACATAGATATAGACCAGGTCCCATAAGATAGAGCATATGTTCACATGTACCCATAAATTAGGGCAAAATATATACCTGAAAGCAAACATACACAATAGTCTGTAGTTAGTCAGTATAAAGTCCATAATGAAATAGTGTCTACTTTGACTTAGATACCCTCCTCATGTACTTCCTATTATAGTTCTCACACTCACTCCAAATTTAACCTCATCAAAGCAAGGACTGCAAAAGCTGAATAAGGGCAAGAGACTGGCATACCTTAATGATGACTCTTTAGTCACTATCAGGCCACCCCATCAGCTGGGGCCCTATTCAGGGAGTCCTGAGATTCCCAAACAGACATGATGGGCCTAGACATCGAATAAATCCCTCTCTCCATTGTTACTGGTCATTCCTATCAGGAACAACAAAATAGATCCCTTTGGGACCCCCATAGGACCTTGCCCTCAACTTGGATCAACAATGGTAAGGAATGCTGCATCCTCTGAAGGGAGACTGGACAATATACTCTATGCTACACCTGAGGAAGATGGGTCCTGATATTTGGGCAGCTTGGACTGTTCCTACTCATGACCACAGAATGTGAGCTCAACTTACAGAGATGCAGAAGTCACATAGGCTCCTAAGCTGAATATGGACCCCAGATCACATCAAATCGATGGGGTTTACAATCAACAATATTTATACACCTTTCCCATATTTGGAAGCTACTCTCTTCCCTGATACAGCTTTCTGGTCTTTCTGATAGCCATAAAATCACCTCCCCAGACAATAATTAGGATCCACCTGCATATCATATTCCAGGCTCCGGTAAAAAATAAAACAAACAAACAAACAAACAAAAAAACCCTAGTATAGTTACAGGCCCTTTGGAATATAACTAAAATATGCCTACTAGCTATCTACAAACTATAGGAACCCCCAACTCTTCATCTGCAGTATTCCAGCCTTTAGGTCCATGATTGATCAACAATTTGGCTTTGTATGTTAACTCTCTTTTCAACCACCAGGTTCCAGATGCTAGCTAGCATAATGCCAACCAGACTTCCCTGGACATACAACCCCACCAGTGTGTCCTGGAGCTCTGATTCCTCAGAACCCATCCCACTAGGGAAAGAGAGAAGCAGGCTGGGAGTATGGATTGACCTGTCAGCGCCCATGTTCAGCGGGGAAGCAATTACAGAAGCCAGACCTTCCACCTTCTGCATCCCACAATGACCTTGGGTCCATACTCCCAGAGGGTTAAAGAATAGGAAAGCTATCAGGGGAAGGGATAGGATACAGAGTTCTGGTGGTGGGAATTGTGTGAAGTTGTACCCCTCTTATCCTATGATTTAGTCAATGTTTCCTTTTTATAAATAAAAAATAAAAAAAGAATGGTTAGAATAGATATGATGCACTGCATCTTGTAAAAAGTATCAATCTATAACAAACATGCAGTAATTATATTTAAATCCTTAACAATAGGTTCCTAAAGTACAGGAGACAATAAATCTGGCAGAACTAAAGAGAGACATAGCAGGCTTTGCAATACTAGTTGAATATTCCAATCTCCCTGTTCTTAGCATGGAATTATGATATAATCCAATGAGACTTGACAGTCTTGCAAATAATCCAAATAACAATAGATCTTTCTCAAATGTGCATGGAGCATTCACCAAACTAGATAGTCAGACCATAAAACAAATCTTAATTAATATTTTTAAGGTGAGATCATATACAGTAACTTTTAAAATTATTGTAGAATGAAACTACAACTCAGCTTCTTCTCCTTATTTCTATAGACTGGGAAGGCCATACATATGCCAAAAAAAAAAAAACACTTACAATTTACAAACAACCCACAGCTTAAATAAGAAATGACAAAGGTTAAAAAAGAAAACTGAAAATACCTTAAAATAAAATACCTTAAAATAAGCAGAATAAATAAATAAAATAAAATAAAATACCTTAAAATAAGCAGAAAAGCTCAACCTCTGTGACTAAAACATAGCTCAAATATGTAAATATCATTTATTCTCAGCATAAATAGCCACCAGAGATAATATTCTGTAAATTAAATCCACAGTGAGTCTCCTTTCCCACTGAAATGGCAAAATAAAAAAAGCTAAAAGCAACAGCCCAAATCCTGTTCCCCCTGTATTGTTACATGTACGCTCTACCAGGTGAGCCACGCTAGATATTTAATAGTTTTAAGTGAACTCATTACTGCCATAGCTTTTTTGTCATCCTGTTGAACTTACTTTAAATGCCTGCCTTGGGATCAGATTTAAGCACAAACTATCAATTCTAGGAAATTTCTCTAATACATATTTAGATGAACTAATATTTAGCATAATTATGTATTGAAACTAATCACTGTCCAACTGTAAATAACAAGTGATCAATAATAAGTTTCTTTTCCTAATGGAAGTCCAACTGGAAATGGGAGTATGATAATTCCTCTCTGGACAAAACCTAGTCACATGTGATTGGAGAAAGTTTTACAGCCACTAAGATCAGTGTGTCTGGAAAAAATTGCCTGCAGAAAGCAAATCATGGTGAGGGGAGGGAAGTTGGAGAACTGTATCTGTACAATTTGTTAGGTACTATGTGTTAGTGGGGTGGGGAATCCTAAGGGAAGACTCTTTGCTAGTGAGATCAGTGACCCTCATGACTGTCCTCTCAGCAATTCCTTCTTATGTTTTCTCAGTGTTTGCTTTAAGCATGCAAACTGCAAATCCTCTCTTTTGAACTTGATGTTGATTCACTGCTGTCTGTTTCAATTTACTGTGTAATTGTGCTTGGGAACAAGTTGCTGGAGAGAGTTATATTTCTGTTGAACAGTTTTCTTAAAATCCCCATTTCACTCTAGTATTTTTGCACAATCACAGAGCTGAATACTACTCAGGTGTGACTCTACAACTCTTTCAGACAAAAGTTCTTGGACTTGCTAAACTGCCTTCAAACATTATGACCTTCAGCTGCTTCCAGTGAACATTCTGAGTGTTGATAGTGAAATAGCTCAACAGCATTTTGTTGTCACCAGAGAAGGGCAGAGCAATACATCTGATGAACATTAAAGTCCGTGGCTAGTAAGTGGCCACTAATTTTGAAAGAACAAAACAATGTTACTGTGGTTCAGTATCTTCCCATATCAATGCAACATAACTAGTTTGACTCACATAAATAGTTTTGTTTCATTAGCTAAGTGTGCTCCATGGCTTTCAACCTTATAAAATGGTCTTCTGATCCCAAGTGATGTAACCTTGAGGGATGGTGAATATTATGCAATCCTGGTTGTACTTTATGAGACTCATTTGTGTATTAAACACATTAAGGGTTTATCAGCAAAAAAAAAAAAAAAAGCCAACTTCATTTTGGTTAAGTATTCAGCAAGTTCACCAACCAGACACCCTTTTTCTTGATTAATTCATTTGTGCAACATTGAAAGTATAGAAGAATAATTTTTATTTTATAAACTGAGTATAGAATAAGACAAAATGGCATTAATTGCCTCAAGGTAGATGACTAGTTTGAATAGAAAAGACCCTGAGTGTAAAGTTCATAAAAGCTGAAACACATTAGAGAAAACATTCTGGAAGGTCCCTACTTTCAGTGGCCTTTAAAATAATAATTGCAGAACCCCAAAGATATTTAGATCAGGGCTGGTGTCACAAGAAGTGTGGGAGCCCTAATTTCTGTTACGCTTTTATTTTCAGGAGGCAGAGAAACTAGAAGGTACTAATGATGTGCTCATTGATAAGACATTTTAAAGAGAAACAGAAAACTGGAGCCCATAGTTGTAATGCTGTTTCCAGTTGGACAAATGTTGGAGAGCTAAGCATCATGTGTATAATAGTATTTGCATTCTTGCCGTGCTCCTACGGGAACCTTCACATGCATGGAAATCCATTCACCTCTGATCGTGTGCAATGAATTTCAAGTTTCTCTAGCCTCCAAACACTGCTGGACTGATGCTTCAGATATATTTATATCAAGAAGAATTCAATAGTTTCCTTCATATCCTACTCTTACAGTTTCTGTTTTGCCAAAGGATATCCCGCCAATTACAAGAAACCTGAGGTAGGTCCCTAGGTCAGAATAGCCATCTCTGGCAGCCACTACTGCTTTTCTATCTCTCATTCACTCCTCCTTGGGTCAATAAGACCCTTGGCTGCTGCCACTCTTACTCTGGAGAGAATTGTGTGTCCCAAGGTTGGCAGAAATTTCTCTGGATATAACATATATATATATATGTACCAGTTCAAATTTTGTTGGATTCATGGGACACATGACCTCTCAAAAAACATATGTGTGCCTAAGGAACCCAACATATCCATCCAAAAAGATCTGTGTACACATAGGTTCTTGGCAGCACAATTTGTAATGGCCAAAACCTGGAAGCAACCCAGATGTCCAACAACAAATGAGTGGCTGAGCAAGTTGTGGTTTATATACACTTCTTCTTCTTCTAGCGTTAGCCCTTCTTCCGTAGCCAGACAACAGCGTCAGGTTGAGCCTGATGTAAAGTTTCGAGACCTCCTTTGAATCTGGAGAGGAGGCAGTTGTTGACTATGTGGGTCATAGTCTGTCTGTAGCCGCAGGGGCAGTTCGGATCGTCTCTGGCTCCCCAGCAATGGAACATAGCGGCGCACCGGCCATGGCCTATCGTTCGATAGCGATTGAGGAGGGCCCAATCATAACGTGCTAGGTCAAAGCCGGGTTGATGCTTGCAGGGGTCTGTGATGAGGTGTTTGTTCTTTACCTCAGCTGCCTGCCAACTCTGTTTCCAAGAGTCTGGAACAGAGAAGTTCAGTGTAGGCGTAGGGGACCAGATTAGATTAAGAGACGTCAAGCGTTGGACAGGGTGGGCAAAGATATCCACGTATATTGGCAGGTCCGGTCGAGCGTAGAAGTGGGAAATGAACTTAGATGATGCCGCATCCTGACAAATATCTGGCGGGGCGATGCTGCTAAGAACTGGCAGCCATGGAACTGGGGTGGAACGGATGGTTCCAGAAATTATCCTCATGGAGGAATATAATGGAATACTACTCAGCTGTAAAAAATGGTGACTTCAACCAATCTTGGATGGACCTTGAAAAATTCATGTTAAGTGAAATAAGTCAGAAATAGAAGGATGAATATGGGATGGTCTCACTCTCAGGCAGAAGTTGAAAAACAAGATCAGAAAAAAAAAACACAAGTAGAACCTGAAACGGAATTGGCATATTGCACCAAAGTAAAAGACTCTGGGGTGGGTAGGTGGGGAGAATACAGGTCCAAGAAGGATGACAGAGGACTTAGTGGAGGTTGTATTGTTATATGGGAAACTGGGGAATGTTATACATGTTCAAACTATTGTATTTACTGTTAAATGTAAAACATTAATTCCCCAATAAAGAAATTAGAAAAAATATGTGTAAATTTTATTTTCAAAACTGAATTTCTATGTGTCTGTTATATTTTACACACTGACTGATTTCTTGGAAATGATGCCTAATATTAATAGACCGCAATGCCCTGTATCATTCCCCATCAGAATTACGTCAAGTGAGCTTGCAAATTTGGGGATACCACCAGAAGACTGGTCCCAACTCTGGTGCCCTGCCGTAGAGTAAAAATAATCTTACCATTGACATCATAGAAAAAGACAAAAAATTGGCACCCAGACATAATACAGTAACTTTTCATACTCAGTGAAGAATGATAATCATTATTCTAAAATGTCTCAGAGGCTAACTGAACTTGAGTGGGGGGTAATCAAATTTTAGACTTGTTTTCTTCAGCAATATTTATGCTATCCCCAGTAAAATCAGTAAGCTCTTGTGAAGAAACACAAACAAAACACATTATCATGAACTTTTAAAATGTGCTGATATCTGTCCTCATTCTTCTGAAAATCTGATTTAATTGTTAGTTTATTTTAATCCAGTGTCAGAGATATTACTATTTCTCCTGGTATGTCTAAGTCACAGTCAAGCTTGGGAACTTCACAGATTTGGGAATGACTCAGAGATGAAGAGCTTGCCTTGATGTTTTCATTTTTCAGCACAGCATATGGGCTGTCTATTCCTCCATTTCGTTGTCTGCAGCTGCTGAGTACAGAGTTCCTTTTGATACCACTCTTAAGGACAGAAATCCTGCTATTCTTGATTCTCCTTGCCTTCTCACACTTAGGACTAATATTTAACCATGCATTTTAGAATTAACAATCTTTTCCAAGAGTATAAAAATAGAAATTAAATATCTCTCAGACTTACTTTTTAAGAAGAGTGCCAGGAGTTCCTACTTTCTCCAAGGAGTCAGGAGCTGGGGCTGGTGGTGTGCAGAGGAAGAGTAGGGACCAACTGAACAGAAAGAAAAAATTTTTAAAAAGTGGGCAATTCTTTCTAGAGTCATCAAAGACATCAGGTCTCAGTACTGTGGAAACTAGACACAAGGGTGAGGCAAGTAGAAAGAATAGCTTGCCTGGAGAGGTCTACAGCTGCACTTAGTTAGGGTGTTTGTGAGATAATGGATCAACTTGAGCCGGGGCGAGATAAAGGGAGAAGAAACACGAGTCCCAGGTCTTGTATGTTTCACCGTGTTTTCAGGGTGGAAATTAGAGAGAATTCCTCTTCTGCTTTCAGCTAGAGGAGGAAAAAGTAGTCATTCTTAGATATGTCTGGAACATTCCATTATTGTCAACCTAGATCTGCAAACGAAGGGTGCCATTTTTCATACTCCTAGGGGTTACCAGAGCCAAAACAGCCTGAAGTGGGGTTTAGGGGAGGGAGGAGGAGAAAATACCAGCCTCTCTATACCTCCTGTCTTAGCTGAGAGGGTAAGCAGAGAAGGGCTTATGACTTTCAGATGAAGGAAAGGAAGAACAGAGTCAGAGGACTAGTGATATCTTATTTCAAGATCTAAGGTAAAGTCACTACAGTCCATAATGAAAGACAAATTAATGTACAACAGGATAGTCTTTCCAGATTCCCTGGGTTAGTAATTAAGACCGGGTTTGTTTGCTAATTGATCCTTGATTCTTCCTAGAAATTCCTCAGAGGAGTCAAATTCTAGTCTTTTCCAAAAGTTACACATTTCTGATTTTGTAAAAGTGAATGGGTTATGGGAAAGAATCAGTTTAAAACTTACTATGCAGAAGCAATGATCTCTAGCTTTTCTTAAACAATCTTCTACATATTTATCTACGTATGCTTATTAATAGGCTGACAAACAAAATCTGAAAATGCATATGTAAACAAAATGCATTAACTTATATTTGGCATTGTAACATAGTAAAATGAACTGACATACACTTGAGGACATTATTAAATGTCAGACAAAATTTGTATAAGGACAGAGAGGTTAGCAAATGACCCAAATTATAAAAAGAAAGATAGAAAACAAAATACTAAGGCTGCTGTTATGACTTTTAAAGTAAATATTTTACCATTAGATTATACTTATAGCATGATTCTTCTTCTAGCGTTTGCCCTTCTTCCGTAGCCAGTCAACAGCGTCAGGTTGAAAGCTGTCAGGAGCTGCTTGTTGCTGGCTTTGAAAGTGACTGGGATCCATGTGGATTCAGTTGGCTAGGAAGGATAGTCAGTTTCCCCAATGAATGGGTACTCACGGGATGCACCACGAGAAGGTCGATCCAGTGCATCCCATAGCATGATTATGAATGACAACTTATTAGTGCTTATGCTGTCCTCCTTTCTTCTCACTTCCACTAAAAATACTATTAGATTTTCCCAAACAAATGTGAACTGACATTCTTTTAATTTGCAGGTACAGTTTTGTCTGTTCTAGTTCCCTTGTTGTTGCTGTGGTTGTTCAAGTACTTTATTCTCCTTATAAGGAAACTAAGCACTAGGGCTAACTAGAGCCTTCTTTGTCTTCCAAAGCTATCCTTGCTTTTTTACTTTTTAACAATTACTTATCCCCATGTAATTTTTTTTTTCAGTTTTTGTAGCTTCTACACTTTTCCAGTTTGGGATGTACCTTTCTTTTTCCTGTTTGTAAGAGTGTGTTTTATTCAGTTCAACCAGCTTATCAGATTACTTCTTGACTTCCTTTGTTTTCTCCCACTTCTTTTGATGTATTTGAATCTTTGTCTTTTTTTTTTTTTTAACTTCCTACTTGTTTGGAGACAAGTTCTTAGACACAGAATATAGTATTAATAACTTTTTTATTTACTTTTTGTGTAATTAATCTTAGGACAGAATTCCCTACCTGCATTTCCCTCATGAGTATTTATTTACGTATTTATGTTCCTAGCTGTTTTTCAGTATCTGTAGATATGCTTCTGAGGCTTGCTTTGTGCTCATTTTTTTTTTAAATTTCTGCAAGACTCTAACAATCCCCAGATGTCCCCTCACCAAATTGGATAAGGAAAGAGAAGTGGCTTCATCAGTCATAAAATTTGACTTGAGCTTTTTTACAGATAATGCCTCTTGAAATGTCTAATAACTATCGATATGAAAAAAAATCTCCTTCAGTATTTATTTATTTTTTTACATAGAGACATTTTTTAATGCATTGGGAATGAGGTAAAACTAAGGCAGAGGAAAAACTGGTGAGGAGGGGGCAGGGATGTAAAGATATGGGTTAGCTTTCCAAGGGTTCAACCTCATAAGGTAAGCAAAGAGTCTGAAGACCTAGCAGTGACACACCTGGTTGAGTGCAAATATTCCCATAAGCAAGGACATAGTTTAAGCCACTTCCCCTCACCTGCAGGGAGAAGCTTCAGGAATAATGAAGCATGCTTGCAGGTGTCTCTCTTTCTCTCTTTCCTTCTCTATGTCCTCTTCTACCCCCCTGATTTCTCTCTGTCTTATCAAAAATTAATAACTATATATCTCTAAAAAGAACAATCTGGAAAAACTACTACTCAGAAAGGACACATCCTATGCTAGATAGACAGATTGATGTTTAGACCGTTTCAACTGTGTAGAACTCCTGAAATACCCTGTTTTGAATTGAAATCTTTATAAACTAACTTTAAAAATCTCACCAAATTATTTTTGATGTGTATGTGATCGATGTGGAAAATGTGAAGTCAATGTGAATAAAATGAGAGGCAAAGGAATTTCATTTTTAAAAAAGATATGTGAGCAGAGGGTAAAATACACTTTTCATGCTCAGCCAAATAGCTTTTATTTTCTATTCAAATGTCTGGAAATCCAGTGAACCAGGGAACTGTAAACCTCACTTCAGGGACTGGAGTCTGGAAGGGAAAACTCAAGCTAACTTAGAACAATTGGAATTAAAATGAACTAGAGTATTTATTCTTAAAAATAAGACTTCAAACTCCAAGATTTAAGTTATATTTTAAAAAGAATTTTGCATATTTCTGGAATTCTGAAAAGGGCAAAATCAATGTAAATTTAATCCAAACCACTTTTCAATGAAAAGGCATAAAATCAGTGTTCTTCTGCAAAGCCTACAATATCTATGGATATATTTTGAGATTACATTAAAAAATGAAATAACTATTTAATCAAGTGGAATTTTAGTAAGATTATCTCATGTTGCAAAATAGTATCAATGGGTAATTGGGTTGGGAGTAAAACCATAGCTACTGAGAATTATTTTTATTTACATAAACTTCTTATGGGGGGGTGCCTCCCTATGGTACTTCTTTAAATAATGAGTTAGAAACAACACAGTGATTACCTTCCCTTTCCTCAAATGTTTATGGTTTATGAAATTTGGTTCTCTTTATATAACTGATTTTATTTGCATACAGTAACAATAGTGCCAACAAGGAGACCAATTGAAGCACTGTTATGTGAACAGCATTACTTTTAATAACACCTTCAGTAACTTCACTTACCTTCAATAACTTGTTCTGAGTAAGGCACACTATACAGTAGTATATATAATAATGAATAAATAGATTTATTCAATTAAACACCCACCTTGACAAATAAGTGAAATATGGGAAGTTTGAGAACTAAAGAAAATTATTATGGCCAGAGGCCAGGTGGTGGTGCATTTGGTTAACTGCACACATTACAGTGCTCAAGGACCCAGGTTCAAGACTCTAGGCGGAATGCTTCATGAGTGGTAAAACAAGGCTGCAGGTATCTGTTTTTCTCTCTCCCTCCCTCTCTCAGAACCTCCATCCTTAATTTCTCTCTCTATCCAATAATACATAAATAAATAATTTTTAAAAAGGAAAGTTACTATGGTCTACAATAGCCTCTCAAGTTGCCAGATAAAGAGGCAACAAGACAGCTCACATCCAAATGTCCATTTCCCTCTTTTTTTGGGCAAGTTTCAGAAGTATGATACAGGATAAATCCTGAGTTTATTCCATCTCAGTGTAAAATAATTAGGGTCTGATCAATCAAGAGTAAATAAATGGATCGAAAAAAGGCAGGAGTGCCACTTAAAGTAAAATAAAATTTGTAGTAGATTATATCTAGGCCTGGTGTGGTGTTATCTCCTCCACTGGGCTGTAAAATTCTCTAGACAGGATAATAACACTCTCCCTGCCTTTTCCACATTGTCTGGTGAATATAAAAAATGCAGCAAAGTATGCTGATGGAGAGGTTCTTTCTTTTGATAACTCTGTTAAGGTTTTGGTACAACCAGAATTCTTGTGTTGTGTTTGGTGTCATCTACAAGGGAGAAAGCATGTTTGGGAGATCTCTGCATCTAGGGCTTTGATGGTGAACCCGCTGGTCATACCAAGAGATGTTAGTTGATTCTGGCTGGTGAGAGAGAGGGTGTTGGATTAGATGTGAATGAGTGGACATGTGACTTAAAAAGAAGACTTTGTTTCCAGTTGAAATTCTGCTGTTCTGGGACCTGGGCTGGGGTGGGGCTGTGGCCCCCCAGGAACTAGGTGGTGGTACACCTGGTTGAGCACAGGTTACAATGCACAAGGACCCAGGTTGGAGAAGCCCATCCCCACCTGCAGGGGGAAAGCTTCACAAATGGTGAAGCAGGGCTTCAGGTGTCTCTCTGTCTCTCTCTCATTCTATCTTCTCCTTCCTATTGATTTCTGTCTCTATCCAATAAATAAATAAAGATAATTACTTTTTTTAAAAAAAAAGAAATTCTGCTGTTCTTCTTGGGTTAAGCCCTCCATTGAACTCAGCCTGACTTCCTCAGGTAAAAGGACACAAACATTTTTTTGAATTGTGTGGGAATCAGTTAAGGCAACAGTATAAATTAAACTAGACTATGAATTGAAAAGTGCTAAAGACAATCATTATGTTAACCTTTCAGACAACTAGTTCTGCTTAGTAGTTTATAAACTATTTTGGGGAGTCTACTTTCTTTCTTTTTTTTTTCTTTTACACCTAGGCTTTACAGGTCTTTTTCAGTAGAATCTGCATGATTCTACTATTTCCAGCAGATTCTTTTTTTTTTCTCTCTCTCTGCTTTCAATCATGCACAGAAACAAAGGAGTGAAGTAGAGACTGGCAGAGAGGGGGAAAGAGAGGGAGGGGTAGAGGGGAGAGAGATAGAGAGAGAGATAGAGAATGAGAGATGCAAGTAATAGGACAGTAATACTTTGTCACTAGTGAAACTTCTCTAGTATATGATGTTTCCATGTGGTCTTAAGAGCTCCACTTGGGATTCTACATGTAAAAACATTTTCACTCTACTGGGTGAGTTATTTTCCATCCCCAGGAGTTCAATTTAATTTGCTTTCATGAACTACTTAATGCTATTCCAGGTGATTTTCATTGATTCTTTGCTATTCAACTTTAAGGCATTAAAATGTGAATTGTTTTCCTTTCATTTTATGTGTTTCAGGTTCATTGAAGAAAATGTTTTCAGACTCACCTAATCCAAAAATTATCCTGCTTGTACATATCATAGGTATATCAGCATCTAAGCCAACTTTCCCTAGCTTTCTATGTCTTGCTTTCATTTAGTATCATTTATCATCACATTTTAGATCAATCTCTCATTGAGCTTCCATCCCACAAGCTGGTGAGCTAATAGATGAAGTAATCAGAATTAATGTGGAAAAACATTAGCAGGGTTCATTTTTTCAGGTGCAAATCATTTCCCAGAGTATCAACATCTGCTGTTTCTCTGCCTTGGTAATTGTGTACATTGGTGAAGCCATCACGAACTTGGCACAACTTTGATCTAGGATTTTCCGATGTGGATGACTCGCCTTCTCTCCAGATTGTTTCAGATGATTGTGGATGGGCCTCCCACTGACTTTGCTGGCAAGGTGAGCTGATTTTTACAGTCTGTGGGTATCTTGCATCATCTCTATCCTTGCCTCCTCTCAAACTGACTTTTCACATGAGCTTCCAGCAGCTCACCAGAAAGCAAGAAGAGATGGACTGAAACAAATAATTTGATTACCTGTTAGAAATGTAAAGATTATCTCAACATTTTGGCTAAAACTGGACTTGAACATTTTTTATGACTTTGAAAGATCATTGATTCCTCAGACACAGACTTGAAAGATTAGAAAGATGGAAATAAATACATGAATGGAAATATAAGTTAAATATTGTGCACAATAAACAGAAGAAGTCAATATCTGTAAATTATCAAGATTCTGGAATTTTTCTGAAAATAATATTGTTCCTAGTTTTTCTTGACTTACTTTTTTTTTTTTTAATTGCCACCAGGGTTTTCAATGGGTCTTGGTGTCTACATGACAAATCCATCATCAAAGTCACCTTTTCTCTCTCTCTCTCTCTCTCTCTCTCTCTCTCTCTCTCTCTCTATTTTAAAGATTTTATTTACTTATGAGAAATATAGGAGAGAGAGAAGAATCAGACATGACTCTGGTACATGTGCTGCCAGGGATTGAACTCGAGACCTCATGTTGGAGATTCCAATGCCTTATCCACTGTGCTATCTAATAACTTGAGAGGGATGGAGACTGAGGCAGTTCTGCCCTTGTAGAGCCTAGTTTCATTTTTCTATGAACACATTTTACAATATAACAGTACATGAGAGAGGAGATATACCAAAACAACTTAACCACATAATATAACCACAATCTTTGTTTCTATTCAGAGTGGAAACCTGGGGTCTAGAATTGACATTATATCTCAATTCCTCCTGCTCCTTATTTATCTTCCTTTTTTTTTTAAACAGGGGAGAGCATGCAGTTGAGTTTCCCACATTTGGGGATACCGCAGGGGTCAGCAGGGGTCAGCACATCTGGAGTGCAATGGATAAGCCTCACTCTGGGAAAACCACCTGCCGGTAGTTCTTCCATTTTTTTAAAAATAGATTTTAATTTTACTTTTCATACAACACAGAAGAGGACAGCAAAATATGTATAGTACTTTTGTTGCCCATACAGTAAGTCCTTCTGAGAACTGCTAAGTAGAAGCTGCACAAGATTAAAACAGACTGCTTCTTTTCTTTTCTTTTTTTGACTTTTTTTTTCTTTTTTCATTTATTGGATAGGGACAGCCAAAAATTGAGAGAGAAGGGGGGTGATAGGAAGGGAGACAGACAGAGAGACACCTGCAAACCGCTTCACCACTCGCAAAGCGTTCCCCTTGCAGGTGGGGACCAGGGGTTCGAACCTGAGTCTTTGTGCACTGTAACATGTGCACTCAACCAGGTGCATCACAGACTGCTCTACACACAACACACCCTGAGTCCTCTCTCTCTCAGAAAAAATATATCATCTTCAAAAATTAAAATTCTTTAGAAACTTTAGGCAGTATATTTTAAGTATAAGTTTTATTACATGAATTTATAAACTAACTTTGGAAAATATATTTACAGTTCAAATATTCATATATTTTTGAATATATTAAAATGTTAACAAATTCCAGTGACCTAGCACACTTAAATTTGCAACTTTGAGATCATTTTTAAATGCAAAAGAGTTATCTTGAAGCTCATTAACTATTATTTTTTTCATCGTTTACTAGCTCAAATCTGACTAATGATGCCTGGATTGAATCTGAGACATCAGAGATCTAGACATTAAAGTCTGCTGCATCAACTACTGTGCTATCTCCTCAGACCAGAATATTCTCTTAAACTTAAAAAAAAAAATGTCTCATGAACTCTTCTGTGGCATTATAAAGAAATGTTTTGGAACTTTCATTAATTTTTATTTCACCTTTTGACTTTCATGGTCACATCTTCATCTAAAATAAGTCTATGGAAACATCCCCTTTGTTTGGCTGCTACATGTAGCACTTAGAATCCACTTGGTGCCCCAAGGAACAATGGGAAGTTGTGTGTTTGACATAAGTAGTTAATTTTGCAACTTATAGTCAGATGTGGCCCCATCTCCCAGGCACATCTCATTATGTAAATATTGAAGTCTGTAGATTTTACCTTCTCTGACCTTTTATGGATATGTTATGAAAGCTAAGAAGATTTTAGCTACATTATCTTAGAGCACATCATTCTAGGGAAGAGAGTAAAATACAGCAAAAAATCCCAGGTATCTGCAGGTTAAGGGATAAAAATTCAAAGTGCTAAGACCCCCTCAGACCCATTTTTCAGGAAGGCTGCTGCCCACATAACAGACTCAGAGTGCATTAGAGAAGCAGCTAACTGAAGTGAAAATTAACGCTAGAGGACACTCACATATTAGATTCTTCCCTGGGATATTTATGCTAAGTCTAAACTATGGTTAGGCTTCTATTACTCATACATTTTGTCCTAGAGGGCACACAATCTTTTCTTTTCTTTTCTTTTCTTTTCTTTTCTTTTCTTTTCTTTTCTTTTCTTTTCTTTTCTTTTCTCTTTCTTTCTTTCTTTTTTTTTTTTTTTGAGTACAGAGTAATATACCATGATTCCATGAAGTCTCTATCTCATATATATTTTTTTTATTCAGTCATCTGTCAATGAGCATTTATGCTGCTTCCACTTTTTGGGCAATTTTATTGTTTTAGGTCATTCTCACAGGTATGAATGTCAGTGTAGTTTTAATTTGCATTTTATGGTGATAAGTGGAACAGTTCTTTATATGTCGGTGGGCCATGTGGATCTTTTCTTTAGAGCACTGTCTATTTACTTCTTTTGTTCAATTTTACTGATTAACACACATCTCTCTCTAGTTATGTTGCTGCAAATTTTGTGTTTGGCCACTGGCTCCTGGTGCTTGTCTTCTCTCACAGTGGCTCATATGTGATCTCTGAATCTGCTCAGCTTTCCTCTTATGATTTTTTTTTCCTCCAAACCTGGCCCTGTCTTTTGGTCCTTTCTTCTTCTTCTTACCTCTACTCCTAAACTCTAAGGTATAAATACCAGTGCTTTCCAAACTCCTTTCCATACTTAATGAAACAGGCTCTGCCTGGCTTTCTAAGAGAAACACAACCAAATATGATCAGATCTTCTCATTTCAGTATTGAAAACAAAACTGTCACCTTAGACTGCTAACATAAACTGCTCATAGCTCAGCTGAAGTTATGCAATAAGAATGAGAGGAACAACAGGGAAATTCATCTCCAGAAAATACAGATATTCTCCTTTCACGGTAATTTTTTGAAAATATTGTTGATATTTTTAGTTAGAGCTACAGTATATTTAGTTAGAGCTCATGACAATCAATGCTAATGAGGGACTGGGCTTAAATTAGAGGTAGTGTAATGGAGTGAACAAAGAAAGGGTGGAGACCACAGAGGATGCAAATTGCTCTTATACCACAGTTTTACTCCAAAAAAAAAGAAAAGAAAGAAAGAAAATTAACATTGATTGACTGTTCTTACTCTATCACTATCCTGATCTATCACTATACTAATGTTAACGGACTATTAATCTTAGTATTCATATGTGTATACACAAGCACACACATACACTGCGGTGGGAATGCAAACTGTCACAGCCCCCCCTTTTTTTTCCTTCCATTGTTATTGCTGGGCTGGGTGCCTGCACCATGAATCCACTGCTCCTGGAGGCCATTTTCCTCCCTTTTTGTTGCCCTTGTTTTTGTAGCCTCATTGTGGTTATTATCATTGCCATTGTTGATGTTGTTTGTTGTTGGATAGGACAGAGAGAAATGGAGAGAGGAGGGGAAGACAGAGAGGGGGAGAGAAAGACAGACACCTGCAGACTTGCTTCACTGCCTGTGAAGCGACTCCCCTGCAGGTGGGGATCCAGGGGCTCGAACCAGGATCCTTACTCCGGTCCTTGTGCTTTGCGCCACATGCGCTTAACCCACTGAGCCACTGTCCGACCCCCCCCCCCCAGCCCCTTTTAAGACTGCATGGAGAATCCTTAAACAACTAAAGAGTTACCTTATATACTAACTAACTAATAATTATGGGCTTTATGTATATATTTATAATTGTGCATATATACATGCATGTTTATATGTGTAAAAACATATATGAATGTATTATAGCAACTAATAATTGTGAACTGCATCCATATGTATGTGTATACATATCTCTGTGACTATATACACTGCACCAACTAGTTAGTAATTATGAAATGCATATATGTATATATGCATATGTATATGTATATAAACACAAGTATATATTTGTATATATCTATAGTAGACTAATACTTGCAGACTGTACTAATATACAAAAATGTGTGCATATATATACAAAATTATCTGTATATATACATATAATATATATTTATGTGTATATATATATATATATATATTATGCTAGTTGGTATTAGTTACAAATTTCATTGAACAATCCTTGTTCCCTACCTGGCATCTTTTGTCCCCCTTTTCTGATAGAATCCTGATTTTTATTCTCCAGATAGTGGAAATTGCATAATTACAAAATCATCCTTACGATTCAGTACATTTTGTTTGTTTGGATTTTCCATTCCCCAGATATCAAGCATTAGACTGAACACGGAATACTGAGTTCTCTCCAGGGTCTCCAGGCTGTAGTGGACAGAGCTCTCAAGGCAAGGATTCTATTTCAGGATGGTGAGCAGGACTGTAGGTGGAGTTGTCCCAGGCTGCAGCAGGAAAGGATGGCCAAAGACTAGCAGAAGTGCAGAGTCAAGAGAGGCATCCCTAGGCACTGGGGTCAGGTGGGGGTCAAATGTTCAGTGGACTTGAAGTTAACTAAGCTAATCTATTTCTGTTTGCTCTATTGTGAAACAAGACTGATGACTCCTTGCAGTTGGAAACTACTCTGCTACTGCGTTTCTTTCATCAAGCCATTCTCCCTCACTTCTCACCCTTCCTCTTTCCTACCTTCAGAGTGATTCTTACAAAAAACATTTTACCACTCTCCTTTCAAGCCATATGTATATGGCAAGGTAGCACACTACTCAAATAAGCCATTTATCAGGGCCCTGAGTGTAAAAATATTAAAAGAAAAATAGAGCCAGGATATTGGCTCATAGATAAGAGTACAGGGCTTATAGTTATGAGTTTCATCCCTGGCACAGAAAACCAGAATGATTCTGATTCTCCCTCTCATTGAACTTGAACTATTAAAAATAAAAATAAAAGGAGGGGCTAGGGGGTGGCACATTTGGTAGAGTGTGTGTTCTAATGCACAAGAACTCTAATTCAAACACCCCAGTACCCACCTGCGGGTAGGATGCTTCATAGGAAGTAAAGCAGTGCTGTAGATATATCTCCCTCTCTCTATTTCCCCTTTTCCTTCTGTTTATTTCTGTCTCTATCCAAAATAAGTAAATAAAATAAAATACAAATGTGATTTGCCACCTAATTCCCAACTAAGATTTCTGAGCAAGGCAAGGGTTTCTCCTGAACACCTACAAACACCGAGTCTCTGCAGAAACTAAATCTATGACCTGCACTTTTGTGTACCTCTGAGCACCTCCAACCATTTCCCCCTCCTGCTAGCACTGAAGACACCTACTCAACACCCAGTTATTGTTCTCAGTGTTAATGCCTTATTTTCCTTCTCCTACCATCTCTCTGGTAAGACACACATTAGTCTATTTTTTTCTTCTAGCCCCTCTATCCATCTATGGCAAGAAAATGATGCTTGTGTATTTTCTTGATTATGAACTCCTACTGGGATTGCACAGAAGTTTTGTTTGTTTATTTTTGTTTCTCTTTCTTTCTTCTGTCATATATATATTTCTACCCATAAGATCTGGTGTTATTTTTGCTGAATTCTACTACATGGTAATTGCTTCCCCCCCCCCTTTTTGCATTCATTTAATTAATAAAAGTTTAGCTCCTGAAAATAATCAATCTGTATCAAAACAGACAATTCAGAAAAACAGAGTGTAATATTTCATATCTACTTAAATAATTATATAGGAAAGTAAGAGAGATAAAAGGGCTTTATTTACCTGACAAAAAGCAGGACAGCTAGCAGAGTATTTTGGGGATGTTTATGCAAAGCAGGTATTTCTGTGGGATTTCTTGTCACTCCACCTGATTTGTATGCTTTTGAAGTTCAGTGTTTAATATGCTTTGGTTGAAGGTCAGCCTTTGGAGTCTAGGTAACATCATTTATTATTTTTCTATTTTGTTTGTTTTTCTTTCTGTCTTCTTTTTATCCTTTTTTTTTCTCTTTTCTTGATTTTCAATGATCCCTCATTATAAGGTCACCATTGAAGAATTTCCCCTTTGTCATTTCATACTTAAAATAGAAGTTCATGACAAGATTGGCAGGTGTGCTAGATGCCAAAATGTTTAGGTGTTCCTTTTCAAGGTCCCATGCACATGTCACTTATCTCTGTGGATGTTTTGTTACTAAAGATAAATCCTTAGACACACCCAAAATGTATCTGTTTCCCTAGTCATTGGATACTAGCATAACAAAGGTGCTATTTGAATAGTAGAGGCAAGTTGAAGTAAAAGTCACAAAGGAAGAATGGCATATCAGATTTCAGGGGGAAAAAAAAAACTAGTATAGCCACAGGCCCTTTGGAATATAACTAAAACATGCCTACTAGCTATCTACAGAATGGAGTCACCCTGCCCCAACTCTTCATCTGCACTACTCCAGCCTTTAGGTTCACAATTAGTTAACAACTTGTTTGGCTTTATATGTTAACTCTCTTTTCAGGCACCAGGTTCCAGATGCTAGCATAATGCCAACCAGACTTCCCTGGACAGATGACCCCACCAATATGTCCTGGAGCTCCACTTCCCCAGAGTCCTGCACCACTAGGGAAAGAGAGAGGTAGGCTGGGAGTATGGATTGACCAGTCAACACCCATGTTCAGCGGAAAAGCAATTACAGAAGCCAGACTTTCCACCTTCTGCACCCACAGTGACCTTGGGTCCATACTCCCAGAGGGTTAAAGAATAGGAAAGCTATCAAGGCAGGGAATGGGATAGAGAGTTCTGGTGGTGGTTACTGTGTGGAGTTGTACCCCTCTTATCCTATGATCTTGTCAGTGTTTCCTTTTTATAAATAAATTTAAAAAAAGAAAGAAAAAAAATAAAGTTAGGAGAGAACATTTCTAAGTTTACCAGATATGTAGTAATGCAGAAAACTATGCAGTTTTCTCCATAAGTTGCTTGTGAAGATAAATAACTTGTAAAATCACTTTGCATATTAAAATGATAACCAATTTTATAGCTATAGGCTATATCTCATTAGTGGGTTACAAAGTCAACATTTGTGGGCTTTTCATAGAGCACTGTGCATTATTTATCTGGAACTATTTCCATATCTTATCTGATGTTTTGGTATTTGATCGCACCATATTACTATTGAATTGCATTTTTACCTTATACAGTTAGTTTTGTGAATTGTGTTTTGGCTTATATACATACATACACATGCATGTTTTATATGTTTATCAGAGTATCATGTAAAATTCATTTCTTCCTGTGATCATGTCAGAAAACATGTTATGTGAAGTCTGACTTCACATTTAAGGACATTTTAAAAGCTAATTGGTTAAAGATTTGAAAGAACAGAATTTCAACTCTTGAAAAAAATGTAATAGCTAAGTCAAAGTTTACCATGTACAGGGAGGTTTTATACCTTTTCTGGCAATAGCTAAAGACACATGTTAATTTGTGAGGTGATCTGACTGACAGTTCTATAAATTAAACCACCTATATCAAACTGAAAAGCTTCTGCACATCAAAAAGAATCATCACCAAAACATACTCCCCACAGATTGGGAGGAAAATCTTTACATTCCATATATCAGACAATAGGTTAATAATCAAATTACATAAAGGGCTCACCAAACTCATTATTAATAATAATAATAATAGTAAATTGAAAAATGGCAGGAGGACACTGCCAGAATCTTCTCCAAAGAAGATATCAAAAGGGCCAACAGACATATGATAATATGCTCAAATGCATAGTTAAGTGCAAATGAGATATTCATTTATACCTGTGAGAATGTCATATATTAGGAGGGGTTGGGCGGTAGCTCAGCAGTACAGCAGGCTAAGCGCACATGGTGAAAAATGCACATGGTGCAAAGTGGAAAGAGTGGTGTAAGTATCCAGGTTCGAGTCCCAGCTCCCCACCTGCAAAAGGTCATTTTGCAAGTGGTGAAGCATGTCTGCAGGTGTTTATCTTTCTTTCCCCCTCTCCGTCTTTCCCTCCTCTCTCGATTTCTCTCTGTCCTATCCAACAACAACAATAGCTATAACAACAATAACAATAACAGTAACAATAACAACCACAACAAGGGCAACAATATGGAAAAAAAATAGGCTTCAGGAGCAGTGGATTTGTAGTGCTGGCACCAAACCCCAACAATAACCCTGAAGGTAAAAAAAAAAAGTCATATGTTGGGCAGTACCCCTGCTCCCCCCTGCTTAACGCTGTGGTCTATTTACATAATCACTGTTACCTCAGAATCATCCTGCCTGCAGGGGATTGGTTTAATCCCCACTAGTTCCCACTCTTTTTGCTCTGCCTCCTCTTCTAGTCACATCCTGTTTTCCACCACTAGTTTGTACTCTTTTTGCTCCACCCTCTCTATGTCACATCCTGTTTCCACCCTACTTGGGGAGTATAAATACAGCTTCTCTTCTGATTAAACACATATGGGATTGCCTTCTGGCTTCGAGAGTCCCAGAGTCTTTCCCCTGTGACGCTAGCCCGACACGAGTTCCTGATCCCTCTCCCATGCAGCAGCTTAGGTTGGCTCCAGTTGAGCTCTTTTTCCAACCCAGAGAGCACTTGCTCCGGAAGAACCACCCTCAGGCTATCCCGGCAGTCATATATTAGTAAAGATAGAAACACCAACTATAAGAGAGACTTTCAGGGAAAAGGAACTCTTCTACATTGTTGGTGGGATTGTATATTGATATACCCCCTGTGAAAAACATTCTGAAAAATCAAAGAAACATTAGAAATGGACTTATCCTATGACCCAGAAATTCTGATCCTGACCATATATCCAAAGGAAACAAAGATATCTATCCAAAGAGACCTATGCACATCTATGTTCATAGCAGCATACTTTGTAATAGCCCAAACACAGAATCAACAGAAACACCCAATGGCAGATAAGTGGCTAGGAATGTTGTGGCATATATACATAATGGAATACTATGCAGCTTGTAAAAGTATACATTCATCTTTGTCACATCTTATGCAGATATTAAAGACGTCATCTTGAGTGAGATATGTCAGAAAGAGAAGACCTGCCAATGCCCATGTTCAGCAGGGAAGCAATTACGGAAGCCAGACCTTCCACATTTTAAACCCCATAATGACCCTGGGTCCATACTCCCAGAAGGATAAAGAATAGGAAGGGGTGGGGATCAGGGGGAAGGAATGGAATACAAAGTTCTGGTGGTAGGAATTGTGTGGAGTTGTACTCCTCTTATCCTTTTTTTTTGTTGTTGTTGTTGGTCAGTGTTTCTTTTTTATAAATAAAAATAAAAAAAAGGAGAGAAGCATGAATGCTGCTGGATGATCTCACCCATAGATGGATATTAAAAAAGCAAGAACAGTTTTTTTTTTTTTGAGTCTGATATCTGATATGCAGGTGTATCCAAGTTATTGTCTAGGGAGATGATGTCACGGCTGGAAAAAGGACCAGAAGGTTGGATCAGGGAAGAAAGTAGCTCCCTAATATGGGAAAAGGGTATAAATATTGTTGACTGTAAATCTAGTATATCAGGGGCCCTTTGGAATATAACTAAAATAGGCCTATTAACTATCTACAAAACGAAGAACCCCCAACTCATCATCTGAACCATTCCAACCTTTAGGTTCATGATTAGTCAACAATTTGGTTGGCTTTATAAGTTAACTCCTTTTTCAGCCACCAGGTTCCCGATGCTAACATGATGCCAACCAGACTTCCCAAGACAGACAACCCCACCAATGTGTCTTGGAGCCCTGTTTCCCCAGAGCCCCAACCCACTAGAGAAAGTGAAGAAAGAAAGAGAGGCTGGGAGTATGGATTGATCAGCCAACGCCCATGTTCAGTGGGGAAGCACTTACAGAAGCTAGACCTCTCACCTTCTGCACCCCATAATGACCCTGGGTCCATACTCCCAGAGGGATAAAGAATAGGAAAACTATCAGGGGATGGGATGGAATATGGAGTTCTGGTGGTGAGAATTGTGTGGAGTTGTACTCCTCTTATCCTATGGTTTTTGTCAGTGTTTCCTTTTTATAAATAATAATAATAATAAAAGCAAGAACAGTAAGGGACACTATCAGGTGAAACTTGGTCTCATGCCAAAGCAAAGGACTCTGTAGAAGGAGGAAGAAGGTTGAGCTAGAGGGGTACTGGGGTTCTGAGGCATGACGGAAAAGTAGCTAGATTGGAGAAGACAGTGCAGACACCTCTCATAGGGTGATGGAAGGTTGTAACTACATGTCAAACAATTGGACTGTAGACCATTAATACCATCTGGGCAAACAAAGAGGGGAAAAACAAAACAAAGAAACACCATAGTGGGTCTGCAGGTCTGGGTTCCTGAGCTCCTCTCATATAGCTAAAATATCCAGGCAGTTGCAGAACCTTACAGGAGTTCCATTTACCCATCTGTGACATTGGGACTAGGGGATGAGATTAAAAGAGATGCAAAAAGTTTTGGTGAGAAGATGGTAAAGACAGAATGAATGAATGCAGGTGAAGTGCTTGGAACATCACATACTCAGTGACCAGTGAGCCTCAGGAGACAACCGTGAAGTTTGCTTCTCCTGCTGGACTTACAGCTCCAAGATAGTAGGACCATGGCAGGGTGAGTGGTCTCTGGGTTACCTGCCCCAAACAGTCAAACACCATCTTCATATATATGTGACTGGTCCCAGGGCTTCTATAGGAAGACTTTATCTGGGACCAAGCGGTGGTGCACTGGGTTAAGAGCACATAGTACAGAGAGTCAGGTGGTAGCACAGTGGTTAAGCGCACGTGGCGCCAAGTGCAAGTACCGCTATAAGGATCCAGGTTTGAGACCCTGACTCCCCACCTGTAGGGGAGTCACTTTATAGGTGGTGAAGCAGGTCTGCAGGTGTCTATCTTTCTCTCCCCGTCTCTGTCTTCTCCTCCTTTCTTCATTTCTCTCTGTCTATCCAACAATATCAATGGCAACAATAACAACAGCAATGGCAACAAAATGGGAAAAAAGAAGAAACTGTGAATATAAATATAATGGATTATAATCCATTATAAAATAAAGCCATTATTTATTTAGTTTTCTAGCAAAATTATCATTGGGGCTCTGAACTTGCAGGATTACACCAGTTATAGTAAATCCATTTATTTATATTGGATATATAGGTGACATATTATATATATATATATATATATATATATATATATATATATATATATATATAGAGAGAGAGAGAGAGAGAGAGAGAGAGAGAGAGAGAAGGGAAGACCACAACATGGAACTATTATATGTCACCTATAAAATTTCCCCTCAGGCAGGTGTTCTCTTGTTGTGGACTGGGGTTTGACTTCATATCATTACACCTATTAAATTGTGCCCAACTAAATGAGCTATCTTCTAGGCATTACTACTCTGCATTTAGAAAGATGATACTGCACTTAGGGATAGTATGAATGGAAGCGAAGTTGATGGTGTTAAACTGAGTAAGTTAGAAAATAAAAGATATCAAAATATTTTACTCACATGTGAAATATACATAACTAAAATGAAGAACAATAACATCCAAACTGACTTCGTGGAAACTATGAGTTTTATTAGTATGAACAAGGAGGGTAAGTGGGCAATCATTGTTGAATTAGTAAATTTATATAAAAATATGTTAAAGATGTATTTAACTTTGGAGTGTGTGTATGAGAGAGAGAGATGGAGAGAGAGAGAGAAAGAGAGTGAGAGAGAGAAGAGAAGAGAAGAGAAGAGAAGAGAAGAGAAGAGAAGAGAAGAGAAGAGAAGAGAGAGAAGAGAGGAGAGAGAGTGTGTGTCAGAGTCAAGAGCAGCTCTAGTATTTTGGGCACTGAGTATCCAACTCAAAACCTCAGGCATGCAAGTTTCATGCTATACTACTGAGCTGTATCTCCACTTGAGTTTTACATCCCAGTAGAGAACTCAATGCTCCAGAAATGCATGCAGTTCTGATTGTACTTTTTATCGTGGAAGGAGAAGCAAACCAAAAGAAGTGCTGTTCTGGTGAGCAGTCACCTGCAGTGGGCAACACAACTATCTACACACTCAATAACAACTCTGTTATTTCCTGAAATTCAATGTAGGTGACTCTCCCACTTCTGTGCAGAACAGCTTATCAAATTTAGCTGATGACTAATATAACCCAAACTCACTGCATAAATGAGAATCAGCTGAAATTGAGAATGAGAATATTTACCAGGAGGTGGTACAGTAAGTAGGGTGCTGAACTTGGAACCATAAGGTCTTGATTATATCTCTGATATCTCATGTGCCAGTGTAATGCCATAGCACTCTCTCTCTCTCTCTCTCTCTTATTAATAAATGAAATATTTTGTAAAAAGAGAATAATTGTTATGGTAATAAAAACTTTCTCTGACTGAATGCATGGAATATGATAACATACATTTTTTGTCACTTCCTATAATTTTAGTAGCACCATATTACAGAAGAGAGATCTGAGTTACAGGCAGATTAAGTAACTGACCTTAGACAGAGGAGTGACATAAACTCACACCCTGGGTTTTCCAAGTCCCCTGTTTCCTCCAGGTTTCTTTACAGCCAATATGCTAACTCCTTTTAAAAACAAGGCAAACAAAACATTCTTTTCTCTGCTTGAAAGGACCCAACCCCTCCTTTATTATTTTAATGTTCTAGAGGGGCCACAACTTCTTACCCAGTAAGGACAGAAAATATAAACCTGCTTTACATAGCTATAACTTCAATATGCAGAATAGTGTAACAGGAAAGAAAACTTCCATAAAAATCAATGAATAAGTCTGCAGAGATTACCCCCACACACACTTCATCCACACTGTTCCAGCCTTTAGGTCCATGATTGTTGAACAATTTGTTAGGCTTTGTATGTTAACTCTCTTTTCAGCCACCAGGTTCCAGATGCCAGCATGATGCTGACCAGACTTCCCTGGACTGAAGACCCCACCAATATGTCCTGGAGCTCTGCTTCCCCAGAGCCCCACCCTACTAGGGAAAGAGAGAGGCAGACTGGGAGTATGGACCAGACCAGTCAACGCCCATGTTCAGCTGGGAAGCAATTACAGAAGCCAGACCTTCCACCTTCTGCACCCACAATGACCCTGGGTCCATGCTCCCAGAGGGATAGAGAATGGGAAAGCTATCAGGGGAGGGGGTGGGATATGGAGATTGGGTGGTGGGAACTGTGTGGAGTTGTACCCCTCCTACCCTATGGTTTTGTTAATGTCTCCTCCTTTCTTAAATAAATAAATAAATAAATAAATAAATAAATAAAGAGGAAGGACAAAAATAAACTTTCTGGTAAAAAAAATTAATGAATAAAAACTGGATTAAGAAAGAGTCAACTTTAAACCTGCTGTAGATCTGTTTATTGATCCTATTTGATCACTAAATGCTGGCCAAATAATAAAGATGTTTTATGCAACACGATTCTCCAGTGACAAAAAAGGACAAGTCAAGATTCACTAGAAACTGAATGTATTGAAGACAATTATAGCACTATCTTTGGTTCCAGAGACTTTATAAGTTATATTTTTTAAGACTGTATTCCATAGATCTTCCCTTACATACTCTGTCCAAGAATCTGCATCATGTATTTAGGATGAATCCTTGTCAAAGTCATAGGAATGAAGATAACCAAGTTTGTTGGGTGAGGGTGCTTGGTGCATTAACCCCTCAAATGTAAGACTGAAGGAGTTCACAAAATTAGAAAACAGGCAAGGTAATACTCAGCTGAAGGCAAACAGTATATTCTGTGATAGAAACACAAGACTCTGGCCGAAGCAATCATTCTTTCTTACAATGCATCCATCCAACGAGTGATTGTGGAGTGAGGATGCACAAATATTGTGAATCAAAACACCTACGATTAGCTACCTGATAGGTAAACTGTGTCAGTATCCCATGAACATCACAGAGACAAATGTCAGGCAAGAAAAGGTACCAACCAGTTGCAGCAGTGGTAGGACTATAGATGTTGTGCTCTAGATTTCCCCATGAAAGCCTCATGCTGACAAGGGGAAAAATTCTAGGTATAATCAAGACACCAGGACATTGAAGCATTGTTTTTAGAAGATGGAAGAACACCTTACATGCACATTTTTATAACAGATTATTTCTTTCTAGCCCCACATATTAATGCAGAGAGACAATAATCAAATGAAAAAAATTCATTATCATTGTTATCAGGAAAATACGAATCAAGAGAAGACTGAAGCACCGCCTCATACCTGTCAGAATGACCTATAGCAAAAAGAGTAGAAACAACAAGCTGCTGGCAAGGGGGGACAAAAGAGTTATTGTACACTGAAAGTGGAATGTAAACTTATCAAGTCTCTATGAAAGTAGCCTAGAGATTTCACAGATTATTTAAAAATAGATCTATCATATTATTTAGTAATCTCAATACTAGGCACCTATTTGTAGAACATGAAAACATATCTAATAAGTTATATGCATTTCTATGTTCATTGTAGTGCTTTGCACAATAGCCATGGATTGACTGAAGATATGGAAGCAACCAAAATATCCGACAACAGTTAAAAATAACGTTCCATAAAGCCAGTATTCAGTTGTTAAATAAACAAACAAACCAAAAACAGAAAGAAAAAGAAACAGGAGGGAGTCATGCTAATATGTAATGAGAATAAAGTCAAATACCAGATGATCTCACTCATGTGAGGGCTATAAAAAAAAAAAACAAGTTAAGTGAACAGAGTTGAACAAAAACCTTGCAACTCTGGTGTAGAACTGAGGTCACCAGTTGAAGAGAGGAAGGTGCTCAGTGGATTATGGTGGAGTGAGTTTGGGACTTTGGTAGTGGGTGTAGTGTGGTAAAAAAATAAGCAAAGCTGTGGGGCCAGGAGTCAATGCACCTGCTTGAGCAAATATGTTACTATGTGCATGGAAATGGTTTCAAGCCCCCAGTGCCTACCTGCAGGATGGTCCATGCACTTTCTGCCATGTGTGCTTAAGCTGCTGAGCCACTGCCCAGCTCTCCTAATCTGAGGTTTTTCTGGTTGATGTTTCTTAGCATCTTCACTGGCATTCTTATAATTGAAAAGTCTCTCCTCAGGGAGCTGGGTGGTGGTACAGTCAGTTAAGAACACATAGTACTAAATGCAAGGACCCAGGTTCAAGCCCCTGTCTCCCTAACTGCCAGAGGGAAGGGATAGCTTCACAAATGGTGAAGCAGGTTTGCAGGTCTCTCCTCTCTCTCTCTCTCTCTCTCTCTCTCTCTCTCTCTCTCTCTCTCTCTCTCCCCTCTCTCTCTCTCTCTCCTCTCTCTCTCTCCCCCCTCTCTCCCTCTCTCTCCCTCTCTCTCCCTCTCTCTCCCTCTCTCTCTCTCCCTCTCTCTCCCTCTCTCTCCCTTTCTCTCCTCTCCTCTCTCAATTTCTCTCTGTCCTATTCAATAAAAAATGACTGTTACGAGCAGTGGATTCATTGTGCTGACAGCGATAACTCTGGAGGGGGAAAAACTCTGGGGGCAAAAGACAAAAAAAAGTCTTTCCTCTTAGCTGATTGACAAAAAAGGCCAATTAAGTAAATTCATCAGGTACTCCGTTAGAGTTCCAGTTATCAAAAAATATTGCAGTTACTTACCTATGAGACATTTCCATCCTCAAAGGATAGTGATTTTGTAATTTAACATGAGAAATTTCCCTATCCTCAAAGTTCCCTTCCCCTGTAAGATCAAGACAAATCTTGATCTTACAGACATTCAAAGATAAGGCAAGTATAAGCATTTAATTAGAGAACATCAAAAGCAAAAGTTTCTGAAGACTTTATCATTCTCTTAACACCACAGTGATCTTAGTCAGCAAGCTTGGTTTACTCTTTTTTTTTTTCTTTCATAAGAAAAATCTCTTGAAATAACCAGAATGTTTTCTTTTTTGGCTTCCCTTGTTGGTTTATTTAAAGGCTTTTAAAACAGGAAAGGATTAAGCTAGTTTATACATTAGAAATGGAGATAAAGTGGACACCATGAGGGAATTCTGATTTCATCTCTTTTCTGGAGAATTTGCTTTGCATTCAAAACCTTAATTTGAATATCTGGCATTCAGTATTAGTTTTTATTAATCACTGTAGCAAGCACACACACCCAGAACTATTTGGCTATAGCATCTTTACTTTCAACACAAAATTTATAATTTTCACTCAAAATAAAATTGCCACTAATTTTTCCAGTATTCTTTTCTGGTTATTAATTTTGTTACTTAATAACAAAGCTGACTTCTATCATAACTCCTTTAAATATTATTTTTGTTTTCTTTAGTTGTCAAAAAATGAAATATTTCAATTTTTATATCATAAATTTCTTTACCTTCAATTTTATAATTTTTCTAAATAGTCAAACTTAAAGACTTTCTAAGTTGAAAAAAAATCTACAGAGGGCCAAATACTCTTCATTGTTTCTGCTGATGAAATGAGTGGAATTTAACAGTTCATAATATCCATTATTTCACTGTTAGAAATACGTTCTTCTGTTTCCTGACTTTGAGGTAAGTTATAAATACAGTACCTGAGGATGAATGTGGAAATGAAAACTTTAATAAGAAATATTTTTAAAGATAACTAATTAAAGTATGTCCTCCAGCTCTTCCAAATATAACTCTAATTAAGCTGTGCAGATATCCAAGGCTTTTAGACATAGAAGGCATTTAAAAGCAGTTTTTTAATTCTAAAAAGTAGCTTTTTTAACTATATAAGTAGGAACCTGGTCCTGGCATTTCTCCCCAGAATGCCAAAGTACATCCCTGCTGTGTTGGAACTCCAACCTGGGTCATCCCTATGGTAAAGCATGCACCATATTTGGTAAATTATCTCTCTGGTCCAACATATGTACCTATTACTGAGGGCGAAAAGATGTTTGTTATCTGTTTCTGCCTCTGACTGTGTGAATCTAATATAGAAAAGCTGGTGTCTGGAGAGAGGTATCTTCTGAGATTAATTTTATTCAGTAGAGAAGTTTTGGGGACAAAGTTTAGAAAAGAAAAATACTGTAATTTAATTTTCATGTAAATAAATGTGATCTCAACATTTTCATTTTTTTGCAATAAAACTTTAAATCAACCTAAAACCATACCCAATATAATTTAATAAGTTAGTCAATGCTAGTGTTAATACATGAATAAAAATATGAAATAAATAAAATAAAAATAAATGCTTCTTATTTTAAAAACCTTTAGAGATTATATGCATGTTAGTGCACTGTGCATTGTGGGAAATATCCACTAGAACTGTGAAATAGAATATAATTTTTAAAATTATACTTCAACTAGTGACATACAGATAAAAATTACATTTTAATTTAAGAAATATCAACTATTTCAATGTTTACTTACTTTTTATAATCTACTGAGCATAAATGTATTATTTTTCCTAATAAACTATTTTTTCTAGACAAAACAGTCTAGTAAACTTAAGTATTCTGAATGTTCATAAGAAAAAGAATCAGGGGAGTCGGGCTGTAGTGCAGCGGGCTAAGCGCAGGTGGCGCAAAGCACAAGGACCGGCATAAGGATCCCGGTTCGAACCCCGGCTCCCCACCTGCAGGGGAGTCGCTTCACAGGCGGTGAAGCAGGTCTGCAGGTGTCTATCTTTCTCTCCTCCTCTCTGTCTTCCCCTCCCTCTCTCCATTTCTCTCTGTCCTATCCAACAACGACAACAATAATAACTACAACAATAAAACAACATGGGCAACAAAAGGGAATAAATAAATAAAATAAATATATATAAAAAAAGAAAATGAATCAGAGAATATAATCTTAAATGATAGCTTTGTTTTTATCTTGTCAACCTTTATATTGTTCATGAAAATAAGTTAAGCTTATAAAAATATAAATGACTGTTAATATTTCATAGTTGTGAGAATAAAAATATGGAGTAATGCTATTTTTAATATTATCTTAGTTTTTAAATTTCATAGCTTTTTAAAAATTTAGATTAATAGGAAAGCTATCAGGGAAGGAGATGGGATATGGAGCTCTGATGGTGGTAACTGTGTGGAGTTATTCATATCTTATCCTATGGTCTTGTCAGTGTTTCCATTTTATAAATAAAAATTGAAAAATAATAGATGAACTTTGTTGTATGTTTCTAATCTCAAACAGTAAGACATAGCATATTACCTGGGTTGACTGTTATCTGAAATCTGAAAACCTCTTTATTAACAATACATTCTGAGAATATGAAACAATAGACCTTGTTTTGAAACACTCATTTTTGTAACCAACAGAAAAAGTGAGCATAGCATCAAGTAGGTTGTTGTAATGACATATAATTTAAGTCATCAAGAGAGAATGCTCTGAGCAGGATCCTACAAAGAAGAAATCCCAGATCACATTCTCCATTACTGACTTCTATCAATTCATACTAGCCTTTTTTACAGTAGGGAAAAAAAAAAAAAGGGATGGTGATGAGTCAGAAGGAAATTTCAACCACACTCTATGTCTGCTCCATAAACGTAAAGGTAAATGCATCATACGTGACTACTTTAAATATATCACCTATCAAGAACACATGAAGTCTGAATGTAAACCACAGGGATGACATAAAGTAAGAGAGCGATTCCAGTCTTTTTCAGAAAGTCTGCCCTATGTATTCTTCCCTTTGTACCTAAAGATCACTGCACCTAAAGCACAATCTTGGGCAGCAATACCTTCTATCTTGAAGGTACTGTGAAGCCTGTGACCTTATCTGCAACAAGATAATCACAATTTGTATGTAGTCTTTCTTATTGGGAGGCGTAATGGCTTACAGTGCAGTCTTTGACACACAGGTACAACTTCTCATCTCCCCTTGACAAGTGGCTTGACAACCTAGTGTGCCATTCCCTAATATACCAGAACTCCCAATGTCCCTTTTATACACTCTTTTTCTCTCCTTCTACAAAGTCTTTTGCTAAGATTCAACACACCACATTCAGTCCAAGTTTCACCTTATGTTTTGCCTTAACATTTTTTTTTTTCACTTTAAGTTCCACTTATCAGTCTGGCTTATCTTACTTGTCATGTTACCTTCAAGTTCTCCATTTAATATTTTGGGCCCCCTTATCAAATATTAGATGTCCATAGATGTGGGGGCTTGTTTCTGGGTTCTCAGTTCTGTTCCACTGGTCATTGTGTCTATTTTGATTTAGTATCAGGCAGTTTTGATTACAATGGCTGTATAATATAGTTTGAGAACTGGAAGTATGAAGCTTCCAATTATTCTTTTTTCTCAAGATATTTTGGTAATTCTAGGTATTTTCTAGTTCCAGATAAACTTTTGTAGCTTTTGTTCTATTCTCTTAAAAAGTGATGGGATTATGGGAATTGCTTTAAATTTGTATATGGTTTGGGAAAAACATTCATGTTTATGATGTTAATTCTGCCAGTCCTTGAACATGAAACATTTTCAATTCTTTGTATCTTCTTTTATTTCCTCGAGTAGTAACTCATAGTTTTCAGTATACAAGTCTTTTGCTTCTTTTGTTAATTTATTCCTAGGTATTTTATTGTCTTTGCTTCTATAGTGAATGGCACAGACTTCTAGATTTCTTCTTCTTCTGACTAAGTGTTTGCATAAACAAATGCCACCAACTTTTATATGTAAATTTTGTAGCCTGACATCTTATTATATTTCCTGATAATTTCCAGGAGCTTTCTGCTGGACTCTTTAGATTTTTCTTTGTATACTATTATATCATCTGCAAATATTGACTGATGGGAAGAGAAGTCAAACTCTCCCTATTTGTAGATTATATGATTTATTCTCTTCCCATATCTACTCCTTTAATTCCTTGCTGTTGCCTGAGTGCTATGGCAAGAATTTCCAATACTATGTCGAATAGTAAAGTGATAGCGTGATAGTGGGAACCCTTTCTAGTACCTGATCTAAGGGGATACACTTTCAGCTTCTCATCATTGAGTTTGATATTGACTGTAGGTCTGCTGTATATGGACTCCACTATGTTAAGAAATTCTCTATCTATGCCCATTTTCTGTGGTGTTTTAATCATGAGGGGGATGTTGTTATCTATGCCCTATTTTTGTTGTTTCAGTCCTTCTCCTTGCTTTAGGTTTCCTTTATTCTATTTCTAAGTCTTTAAGGTGTGCAGTCAGGTTGTTTACTTGAACTTTTTTCTTGTCTCCTAATGTGTGCCTATATGGCTATGAAATTCCCTCTTAGTAATGCCTTACCTATTTCTCAAATATTTTGGTAGCCTGTGTCTTCATTTTCATTTGATTATAGGAACATTTTATTTTCTTCTTTAATTTTCTCTTTGATCCAGTAGTAATTAATTTGTGTAATGTTTATTTTCCATTTAAATTATTCCTTTCCCTTTCACGTATGATGTGTCTTTAGGCCTTGGTCAATTCTATTTGGGACTCTCTGGGATTCTGGAATATTTACATCCTTTCTGTTGTTTAGAGTAGGGAAGTTTTCTTATTTTATTTCCTCTAGTATGCTTTCTTTCCCTTCCTTTCTATCTTCCTCTGGGAAGCCAATAGTGCCCATATTCTTTTGAAGTTATCCCATTTGTCTCTGTTGTTGTTTTCAGTACTTCTTAGTAATTTTTTAGCTCACTTTTTTTGTTTTTTTTCTTTAATTTATCCTCAATCTTGTTAATTCTGTTTTCTGCTTCTGTTATTCTGATTTTACTTCCTTCAGCTTCATTCCTTAGTTCAGCTATTTTGCTACTGTGTTCAGTTACAGTACTAGCTTGTTCTGCTATTGGTCTTTTAGCTTAGCTATTTCAACTTATAGTTCTCTACCTTGAAATAGTTCATGTTTTCTTTCAGGGTTGCATTTGTTGTTTCCTCATTTCTGATAATATTTCCCTCAAAAGCTTCCCTTAACTCCTGTAACTAGTGCATCAATTAATGTTTGGACTTCTATCCTGGTCCATTTCTGCAGTAGTTTTTTTTTTTTGTGTGTGTGTGTGTTATTTTTATTCTTATTTTTTAAATTGATTTTATTCTTTTTATAATTAATTTTATTTATTTACTGGATAGAGAGCACCAGAAATTGAGAGAAAAGAGTGTGATAGAGAGGGAGCAAGACAGACACCTGCAACACTGCTTCACCACTTATGAAGTTTTCCCTCACAGGTGGGGACTAGGAGATTGAACCAGGATGGCTGTGCATTGTAACACATGCACTCAACCAGGTGCATAACCACCTGTTTTTTTTTTTTTTTTATTTGACCATTATATTTAGTATCTTTTAAAAAAAATTATGTTATGGGTGTTGCTGTTCAGGTATGGTATGGGGTGACCTTTGGCCTATTGGTTCCTGGGCTCCTGAAGCCACCTTGTGGTGTTTCTCAGGAGTGGGTGTAGCTATTGTTCTATTGGTGATATCACTGCTACTGGCTTTGGAAGATGATTTGTTGAGTCTCTTGTGTTCAAATTGAAATGAGGAATAGATCTCTGAAACAACTACCAAAAGCTATAAAACCCAATCTAACCAAACCAAACAAAAACCAAAATAAACAAAAACCTTCTCCCCAACAAAACAAAAGTAAACAAGAAAGGACAACAACAACAAAAACAAAGACAAAACAAAACAATATGGCAAACTGTAGCCAAAAGAATAAGTATACACAGATAACCAGAAAAGGAATTAACAAACTAGTATAACATATATGCTTGAAGTTAGGGAGGGTGTTGTTTTGATGAGGTTTTACTTGACTGTTTCAATAGACAGACCTCTCAGCCTATAAATTGCTTGAAACTTCAGATAAGTCAGGCAAGGTCATGTGGATCCCCATCCCCACCCCCACCCCCACATTCTGACAAAAAGTTCAGTCTTTAAATCTGGCCTGAGGAATTTAACTCCAGTGGGGAGAGGGATGGGGTTCTTTTTCTCTGACTATTCCTGCTTCCCAAATAAGCTCTCTGTCCTAGGGGATGTTGTTGGGGGTAAAATGGGAGAGTTACCACTAGGCTCTCCTTTCTTCATTTCAGTACCCTTTTGCCCATTCATAAATGGGTTATAATATTCAACTATGATTTTTATTTGCCTCCTCCTCTGTAGTATCTCTCCTACTGGTATAGAAATCCCACTTCCATTCAGAGATGCCAGGATCTGAAAAGATTTCTTGTGGCCAGTCAATGTAGATGTTGTCTCCATGCAGCCATCTTCAATACCTTCAAGTTCTGACCAAGATATTGCAAAGGTGGTGACCTAGTCATTTTTAAAAGCTGATTAGTATTCTGTTGTATACTTCGTTAGCCTCTCATCTCCCATTGGGCATCTGGGTTCCTTCCAAGTTTGAGATATTACAAACTGTGCTACTATGAAGGTAGATAGGTGTGCTTTTTTTTCTTTCTTTCTTTCTTTCTTTCTTTTTTTTTTTTTGGTTAGGTATCTTTGTTTGCTTCCTGCCATGTGTGCTAAAACCCTCTGCACTACCACCCAACTCCCTAGAAGAGGTTTGTTTTCCTCACAGCCTCTCCAATAGTTGTTGCTTCTATCTTTTCTAATTTTATGATATTCTCAATGGTATATAATGGTATCTCAGTACTGTTTGTATTTATACTTCCATGATCATCAGTGACTTTGAGTATTATTCATATGTCTGTTAGCCCTTTGGATCTCTACTTTGGAGAAAACTCTGCCTATATTTTCTTTTCAGGTTTCAATGGGGTTGACTGTCCTTTTATTGTTGAGTTTGAAGTATTTGTGTATTTTGGTTATAACTATTCTGAGTATAATACAGAAATATTGTAATATCCCACTCCATTTGGAGTCTACCTGTTTTGATGATTTATTTTGCCATGCAAAAGATTTTCAGTTTGATGTAGTCCCATTGACTTAATGTTTGTTTTTGCTTTCCTTGGAAATAGGATTTGAATCTGTGAAGGTGTTTCTAAAATTTACATGTATAAGAATGTGGGTTTAAGCTCCTGAGTGCCACATGCAAAGGGAAAAGCTTCACAAGTTGTCTTTTCCCCTCTCTAGCTCTCTCCTTCCCTATTTCTTTGTCTTTCTCAAATAAATAAAGACACAACATACCACTCAGTTATGTGGATAGTAAATGATAGAAGTGTTTGTACTTTCAGATTATGTTATATGTATTCCAAAATCTTTATATTCACGACCACTCTGAAATGAAGGTATTCAGTGTATTCAAACTGAAACTTACCAACCTGTTTCTGAGTAAGTTGGTGGTAATTTTTACTTTGATACTATAATAGGAAAGCAGAAATACAGATTCTTGTTGCATATTCTACTTTCATTGTAACTTTTCTGTGCTAAGGTATTTAACTACTTCGTGTTTCATAGTAGAAAACAAAGATATGCAATGTAAAATGTCAGTTACATTTGAGTAAATTAAAGATTTTCCCATTTTTCATTAATTCACCTTCCCTCCCTAATGAATAAATAATAAAAATGCTTAAAGGAAGAATATAAAAAGATAGCATTTGCATCATCATGTTAATCATATGTCCTAAAATGTGTGAAGAATAATTCATTATGGAATGAGCAATGCATGTGTGTATTTCTATGCTTATAGTTACATGCATGTATATAGATGTGTGTAAATTCACATATCACTAATAGAAATGAAACAGTTTTTAGAGAAGAGCTTTCTTCCTACTAAACAAAATATAGATTTACTGTCACACTGTCAAGAACCAAAACCTTCCAGACCTGTTTTTCTCAACTATTTGTAACCCAGACCACCTGCGATTAAATGAAAATCAAGCACTTCCCTCTCCTTGTTAAAGTCATTGATTTGCACACTACAGAGAGTATTTCTTAAATATATTCAGATCCAAAGATTTAAGATGGTTATTTTACATGGGAACACTTCCATTTTCACTATATAAATGTGCATAATAAAACTGAATGAAAACAGACATAGTCTCATTCTTCCTTCATCAACAAATTCTAAAAAGAGTGTTTTATAATAACTACTGGGAAAGACAAAGGTAAGATCTGGCCACAGTCAACTTTTGAAGGGTCTAGTAGATTCACAATGTAGGTAGCTGTGAAGGACATTTTTCTTCTTTAGGAGTCACTCTTTATACTATAAACGAAGGAAGCAGCTATATGACTTCAGTGTCACTTTATAGCTATAAAATCGTATTCTTAAGTGATAATTTTTGCTTATTATTATTATTTTTTAGTATAAAGAAGTTGTCAGATAAGGACAGAGGAGATAGCCTCACTTGCAAAGGTGTCTTCTTTGCCATGTAAGCAACCCAAGTTTGAGCCACCAAAACACTATATGGCCAATGTTTTCAGTGCTGTGGTATCTTTCCCTTTCTCTCTCTGTGTGTCTCTGTCTTTCTACCTGTAAAAGCCAGCCTGGAGTGGTAAAGCTCCAGCAATAACAAAAGAAAAACAGCATAAAACAAAACATTAACCATTTAATAGGAAATTATCCAAAATTCATCCCCCCCAAATTTAATTTCTATATCGATAATCAAAACTATATTTTATGTAATTTAAAAAAAAATAGAATTTTATTTATTGGATAGAGACAGCCAGAAATCAAGAGGGAATTGGGTGACAGAGAGGGAGAGAGACACCTGTAGCCCTGCTTCACCACTCGTAAAGCTTTCCCCTTGCAGGTGGGGACCATGCGCTCGAACCTGGTGCTTGAGTGTTGTAATACGTGCGCTCAACCAGGTGAACTACCACCTGGCCCCCTATACTCTGTGTTATTTATAACTTATATAACCATGCATGTGCATGAATAAGTGTAATATGTTGCAATATTAGCTAAGTTATATTTGATGCACATTTCACAATATAAGTAATTTAAAGTATCAATAAGGGTTACCGACAGAAATTGAAACTTTTTTCTCATCCTGAAAAATAAGAAGGCACTTATTTCTGGTCTAAATGGAATTCTACCTAAAAAAAGAGATGAAGCACATTGTTTCAAAATCCATCAAATATTGCTGAATTTAAGAAATATAAGGCTTTATAGTTACCTTTCAGGCTTGCTATGAAAGTTGGAGAAAAATCCATCTAAGGAAATGGATGTTTACCTGTTCACACCAGTAAAGATAGATGATCTTACTGAACTAAAGAATTATGGCTTCAAAAGGAAATTGGTCCTTGAGTTTTTAATCCATACACGGGTATTTTAAATCTTTGTAATTCCATCAGCATTTGGAATCTATTACTCAGAGAAATTCATCTTAAGTAGTAACTGTGACTTTTCAGGCTGAATAGTTTCTTTTATGATTTAAAGGGTGTGCATTAATTGTCTTTCATTTTCCTATGATTTCTTTTTCAATAGAAATATTTCATTCAGTAGTTACTCACCAATTATTTTCATCTTCTCTGCTCCATTCACATTTATGAAGAAGTTAACCCAATGTCAAATGTTTCTTAACTAATTAGTCTGCCATATTTTGTTTCATCAAGTATTCTACTTATTAGTGGACAGATTATATGAATAACATTTTAAGACTTAAGCAAAACAAAATGTTAACAAAGGTCTGTGTTTACTGTCTTCATGATTTATTCTCTACACATGCATATAAGTTATAGAGATAGACATTCGTTTTGCTTCTTCATGGTCTGACCAAAGTACCAAAAAGACATAATTGACACGATTTTATGAGATTTAATATACAGGGGAGTCATTAAACTCTATAAACAACTTGATTTGTAAACTTTAGCAGGTGACAGGGCTCTTAAACTCACACTTTTCATTCTTTGAAAACTATAAAATGTGGACCAAGCAAATTTCTTGAATGTTTTTCTAGTATTTGTTTTAATATGTGCAATAACTTCAATCTATGTATTTCTGTTTTCTTGAATTTATTTTTGTTATGTTATGTGTGGAACCCTCTCTTCCGCCCGAGACAGACATTCCTTTTGCTTCTTCATGGTTTGACCAAAATGCCAAAAAGACATAATTGGCACACATTTTATGAGATTTAATATACAGGGGAGTCATTAACCTCTATAAACAGGATTGGTTTGGTGGAGAGTCAGGTGTGTTAACATTTACCTTGAGAAAACATGAAAATGAACCTTTGTGAGAACAATAGTTCAACATTTCCTAAATAAAAATATTCTAAAGTAAAAGTGTATCTAGATACTTATCTTCTGAAAATAACTTTCCTCATACTTTGAAAATAACAATGATTAATTGAAGATATCTGTGGTGATGGACTGAGACCAGTCACATAACTGAATATTTGATTTTGAAGAGAAAAAACGTATTGTATTTAAAAGAATAAGCTTTTTTATGTTTTCATTTAGCATTTTACCCAGTCTTAGCAAAAATACAAGTCATTTTGTCTATTTTAGCAAAAGAATGTAAAATTAATGCAACTTGTTTTCTTAAATGTACATTTTGTAAATAATTTTAAAATATTACTTTAGAAAAATGTATTTATTTCAGCTCAGGTACTATTTTCTGCTTACTGTGAAAGACTTCTGCTTTATTCTTTTATTTTCTCAGTAATGATAACCTCAATTCACTGATGTGGCTATCTCTTTACTTCTTTTATACTCATACTTCAAATTTAGCTTTTCTATGAATTTATCAGGGACAAGCTTTATTTAACCATTTTGTCAGTCAGCATTTCATTTTTTAACTTAAAAAATGTCCTTGGAAAACTACTCAGCTTTAAATATTATGAAGTTGTCTCCTTTGCATCCTCTTGGATAAAACTTGAGGACATAAGTAAGATAAGCCAAAAAGGTAAGGATGAATATCAAGTGATCTCACTTATCAGGGGGACTTAATGAAGCAGGGAACAGAAAGGGAGAGCACAAAGTGAAACATGAACTGGACAGGGAATATTGCACCAAAGCATTCCTGATGAGCTATCTTTCCAACTCCCAAATACGTAGTGTATGTTACAAAAGCCTTTACAATAGTCTTTAGACTAAGTCTTCAAATTTAAAGAAATTTCAGTATTTCTGTTTAATTCCTATTTACAAATTCTCCCCATATTTGCATTAGTGAAGAGCAGAAGAGTTTAATGAAGCTATTACAACCTCATGGATAGGGAGATAGGCAGTCACTTGTCCAGTTGCTGGCATATGTTACCATGCTCAGAATCTGAGCCCATGCCTTAGCTCCCCTTTCTGGGGGAAAACTTCACTAAAAGAAAAGCAGGGCTACAAGTGTCTCTCATTTCCTTCCCCTCACTATCCTCTCCCTCATCTCATAGTTTCTCTCTGTCCAACTAAATAAGGAAAATAATGGCCATAGGAAGTGGTGGACTGATCAGACAGGTACTGAACCCCAACAATAGTCCTAATGCAGGACAAAAACCAAACAAACAGTCAAACAAAAAAGAAAACCTCAAAGGCAATTCATTGTGGTTGTTAACTCACAATGTTTACATATATAAAAATGGTCAAGCGTACACCTAAGTGCATATGAGTTTAAGTTACAATTACATTTCTATAAGACTGGAGGGGAAAAAAGTAAACTTCCTTCTATCTGAGCTCCTGAGACTAATGTTGGCTTTCAGCACATTTTAAATAGGCAATTTCCCTCATCATTCTTATATTACACTGTACTTCTCTTTCCATCATTCTCTTAGAAAGTTCTAGCTGGTCCTGATCAATTGCCTTCAGTTTGTCAGCTTAAAAATTCAGATCATATTTTTTTTAAGGATCACTTCTATGTACATCTCCATTTCCTGAAATTCTGATTGATCTTTGGTTAATTGCATGACATTCTTTTTTTTTTTTCTTCCCTCCAGGGTTATTGCTGGGCTCGGTGCCTGCTCCATGAATCCACTGCTCCTGGAGGCCATTTTCCCCCCCTTTTTGTTGCCCTTGTTGTTGTAGCCTCATTATGGTTATTATTATTATTGACATTGTTGATGTTGTTCGTTGTTGGATAGGACAGAGAAAAATGGAGAGAGGAGGGGAAGACAGAGAGGGGGAGAGAAAGATAGACACCGGCTTGAACCGGGATCCTTAGGCCGGTCCCTGCGCTTTGGGCCACTTGCGCTTAACCCACTGCGCCACCGTCCTACTCCCGACATTGTTTTATGAATACACATACATACACATGAACACAGCTTGAATTTTTAGGTGCAAATATGTGGGTTGCAGGAACATCACCTAGCCAAAATGCACCACAATGACTTGCTTTTAGATTTGACGAACAATACAGTATCAAAAGCCAGATTAGAAATTGTGTGCTCCTTTCCAAAATTAAATGTTGACTAATCTCCTACTGACACCTGGATTTATATTGACATCTTATCTTTTCTCCTATTTAAATGCTATTAAAAGTAATTTCATGATCATTGCTGCTCCAGAAATTTTAACATTTTGATAAGAAAAAGAAGCATGTAAACATATACTCAGATGTATATACACTTTTACCAGGTATAATTTTATATTGTGGATATTATATAGCTAGGTCTTAATTCTCAGTGGTGTTTTATGGACATCTAAAGCATGCAAGGATGAAATAAGGGTGTATCTTTTCATATCCTAGAAACCTAGGAAGAAAGACATAATGTAACAAAAAAATTTCCTTCTGATTCTTCCTAGAATCACCAGATGATAAATTTCTATGTGTAGAAATGTAATCATCTGTGAATTTGCCACTAGTGAGCAGTTAATATGATCAATTAAACTGGTATATTCAATTGCACATTTTTAAAGGTTGACTTAAAAAAGGATAACTCAAAATAAAACAGTCAGCCTTGTTAGTCTGACTCTGCTGGCTGTAATAGACCATACTGTCCTTCATCTGCTGCTGTAGCTTCCTGGCAGACTACTGTGAACCCTTAATCAACTGACTACATTAAGAAAAGAAAAATCTTTAATTTCCCCAATAAATCAAATCTCTAGGTGGAAATAAACACTAAATTAAACAGTACTCTCACTTTGTCCTTGCTCTAGGCTTTTGAAATATTCAGAAAAAAATGTAGTTCACTTAAATAATTCTTCCTCTGATCATGTTTTCCAACATGCGCATGAAGACATTATGATAGGAGTGCAAAGCTCATCTCCCCAATGAGTGACATATTTTCTTAATGTAGTATATCGTCAACAAATCTAGCTAGCTTAAAAGCTCGTATAAATATGTTCTTTAATTCCAAATGTACCTATCCCAGTGTGGTAGATACACATGCTAGAACACACTGAGTCATAGTTCTTCTCAATGTAATAGAAACCTCATTTGCCATCACTTTACCTCTTTCCAGTTGTAACAATGTTAGAGAATGTCCTAGCCTCACCCACTCTGATAGACACTTCCTTTTTCTCCATGATAAGAGTACTGAATGTACGATGGTATCAGGAAGACACTAGGTATGTGAGACCTGTGTGTTGCTGGCTAATCCAAAGAGTTTTGTTTGCTGAGACTTTGGTACTGAAACCAGACATTATTATAATTTCCTTACTCTGATAGTGGCAGTATTTTCAGATCACTTACACATATAAGAAAGTGTGCAATAGGCTAAACTTGGAAGCAACATAAGTGTTAAATGGCAGATGAGTGGCTAAGAAAGTTGTGATAGATATACATATATCTAAACTGTTAGAAATGGGGAAGTCATCTCTCCTTTGCTCCTCTTAGATGGAACCTGGAGGAATCATGTTAAGTGAGATAAGCCAAAATGAGAAGGGTGAATATCTGATGATGATCTCACTTATAGGTGGCACTTAAGAGACAAGGGAAAACACAAAGTAAAAAAAGGGAAAAAACAAAAAGGGAAAACACAAAGTAAAAGTTGGACTGCGTTTGTTGTATTGCACCGAAGAGCAAAGAGCTCTGGGGAAGAAGGATTTAAGGGTATGGGCTGGTGTGTGTGTGTGTGTGTGTGTGTGTGTGTGTGTGTGTGTGTGTGTGTGTGTGTGTGTGGTGGGGGGGGGGAGGGTTTAAGGTCCTGGAACATGATGGTGGAAAAGGATCTAGGCAGGTGATGAAAGTGTTTTGCAGACACCTATCACGGAGAGATAAGAAATTAAACCCATGTGTCAAAAACTCTACTGCAAACCAGTAATCCCCCAATAAACTGATATAAAAAAGAAATATGTGGTGAAGCAGGTCTGCAGGTGTCCTTCTCTACCCCTCTCTGTCTTCCCTGCCTCTCTCCATTTCTTGCTGTCCTATCCAACAATGACAACAACAATAATAATTACAATAATAAAACAAGGGCAACAAAATAGGGATAAATAAATAAATATTAAAAGAAATTAAAAAAAAGAAATATGAGGTTGCAGAATGCCTGGGAGATGAGGATTTTTCTAACACTTTCCATAGAACTTTTTTTTAATCTGTATGTAAACAGTCTTTCTTTTACCTGAGCAAATGCTTCCAATTAGTAAGATTTGGCTCTCTTCAGCTTTTCTAAAAGAAGTCACACTACTATATATATGGAGAGAGAGGTCATTTTTATGTAGAATCACCTGGTTATGTCATTAAATATGAGTTATTTTTAACTTTAATATCAGAGTAGCTTAACCTTAAAAGTGTTGTGTGTGTGTGTGTGTGTGTGTGTGTGTGTGTGTGTGTGAGTGTGTGTGTGTGTATGGGGGTTAATTCTATATTTGTATTGTATATAAAAACAAAAGAAAGCATGTGTATTCAATTTGGAGGTTTATTCATCTCCCTTTCTTCTCTGGGATAATTTCCAGACATGGAATTAAATGGATCAGCTGAGATACTGAATATGCTTCTGTGGAGACTGGTTATGAAACTCATGTAGACTTTAATCATTCTTACTAATTCTCATTTTTTTCCATCCACTAAATCATTACCTTCATTAACAGTGATTAAAACTAAGCCCCAAAGCTGGCAGAGTTGGATGGATTCTCACATCTTCCTAATGACTGTAGTCTAAAGCACCCTTTGGGAGAAATGAGTATTTCTTCCAGCAGTGGGCTCATAGGACAGGAAATAGGAAGGAGGACTCCCACTGTGTGTTGACAGAAAGCAGAGAAAGGACATGTTTCCAGGATGGGGTACCCTAAAGTCAGTCTGAAAACTATACACTTTGAATGCTTATCTGTAGAGCCTAATTTTGCATGTGATAATCAAGGACCACTTACCACTACCAGTCAACCTGAAACTGTAGGTGAAATCATTAATAATATCTCATTTGGGGGGTCTTCAGGGTAGCAGTGAGGTTCCATTTGAAGCTCAGAAATTAATCACCACTTTAGTCAAGATATGTTGGTGAATCTGAGTGGAGTGGTGCAAGGAACTTTCACAATTCTGAGTACACATTGTAGGAATATCTACCTGTACTGTAAATTTATTAAAAAAATTAAATAAATGATGAGCAAGTATCAACTCATCCTAACATAATATTCTGTATAATTTCTATAAAATGTGAAATCTAGAGAAACGCTTACAAGAATGGTAGATTGTATAAATTATATTACTAAAGATAGAACGCAGTTCAGAAGAATGTGTTGACTGCTGCCCAAAGAGATTACTTGGGAGTGAAAATAATTGTGCATTGACCTTTCAACCTCTAAAATATCACACACATCTGAAATGACATGATGAAAAAAATCTGTTTCCTTGAGAATTCCTCCTTTCAATAAAAGAACTATTTTGAATTACCTAATTACCTGAGACAGGTGATTTAATATAATGGTTGTCCAATTCTGACAAGTAAGTATAGAGCTGACAATTAGAAATAGAAAAAAAAAAGAGTCTTAAAAGAAGCACATCAAAGGAGCACAAGAAAGAAACGAAAATGAAGTGATTAAGAAAATATTTTAGAATTTTTGCTTAATTGAATATTTGTCCATCTTGTCTTCAAATGCCTGTTTCAAAAACGTGTGGCATTATATTTAAAGCTGAAGGCTCCTAGAAGCTTCTGAAGGTATGAGATGGAGGGGAAGGGTTCACTGCAAGAGAAGCCTGGAGGGATTCTATCAGGAAGTCAGTCAGTGAAGACATAGAGAGCTAGAGGAAAATAGACTGGATTTAGAGAATGTCAACTACCTCAGATGCTGGGGTTCTTATTTGAGGTGTTAGTCACTATAAAGGAGCCTATTCTTTAAAGATAAAACAAAGGTGCACTTAAGGAGCAACTTTAGTTCAAGGACTAGATTTCAGCAATCTGTATTTGTCAAGTATAAAGGCAAGCATCTAAATTCAAACCTGGAGTCTTTCTAATAGAAGAAATTGCTACTAGTAGAGTAGACATTTACTTTTCCTGGAAAGTGGGGTGGGTTTTGTTTAAAGTTAGCAAGATGCAACTATGAAGCTTATTTTTGGTAATTTCTCACAAAGAAATCATTTGGAAGAGGTGTTTTAAGGCATCATTGAACAAGACAGGAAGCATAGAAACATAATTTGTGTCCTTATGTCATCATAAAAACAGTTCAGCTAAAACACTGAAAAGACAGGAGGTTTAAATATTACGAATCCAGGATTTTTATTTATTTATTTATTTATTTATTTTTGATGTCCTCAGTTCAAGGACACATTTAAAAACAAGACAAGCAGCATCTACCAGCATATGTGAATTAAAAATTTTACAGTGACTGAAAAAAAAAAAAGAAAGAAAACTAAGACAGCTAAGGATGGCTTCTCTCAGAGACTGCAGAATGAGCACTAGAGATTTTCTTTTCATTATAAAAATTCTGTTTGTGTGAAGCTCTTTGGTTTAATAAAATGACCATGGGGAAGACCTCTGAAGGTATGGAATAAATCCACCACTTTGAAAAAGCAAAATAGCTATTACCATCTGTGGAATCAAATAATGAAGGGCAGAGAACAGATGAAAGTGAGCAAGGAAGAGGAAATCAAAACCTTGAGACAAGTTCCTGTGGAGCAACCCAGGAAGGAAAGAGTGGCAAGCACAAGTATGGTTTAAACCTAAACATGGAGAAGTTAGGGGGATGTGTGCAGACAGCAGCACTGGAGGCCCCCAGGGAGCAGCAGGGAGGCACTTTTTGATAACTCTTTCAGGACACAGAAAGAAAACAGGTGAAAATAGGCATTAATGATGAAATGCCTAGCAGAAGATAAAGAAAAATTATTTAATGCCAGGTATCACAACTAAAGGAGTGTGAATAACATGATAAATAGCTGAGAAAAGAAAGAGCTTTTTGAACATCAGCAGTGAAGCTTTGGGGACAGCTTTGCTCTGACACAATTCAAAGAACATAGCTTTTTTAGACAGAAGACTTAGGCTCCAATTCTAAACTTTGGCTGCAAGAGCCTTAACTTTGCTCCACTTTCATTTTGTTGTGAGTTAAATGAAGATAATTTTATCTACATTGGAAGATACTTGTTATACGTAGCCTTCCAGATGTTGCAATGATACATTTTAGGAACAGATCTAATAATCTCTTTCTATAGACCAGTCACTGTACTACTTGTTGAATACAGTGAGATGGACACAACAAAATCAGAGTTTTCTTGGAACTGAAAATCTCATAGGATGGCTGGATTAATAAATGTTTAGTATATAGTTGTGGTAAGTGTTGTTAAGGAAAATAATAGGATAACTAATGAAGTGTTCTGTTTAGGATAATACTGTTTGGAACTTGCTTCTTGTTAAGACTAGGAATAGATTAGTATACATGATTAAAGATTTATATTTCACAAGAGACCAAGAGAGAGGAAAAGAGTGAAAAACAAGAGCATCTTTATGGTACATATAATGCTATGAATCAAACTCAGAACCTCATGTTTGTCAATCTAGAATTAAACCACTGTGCCACCAGTGAAATTTTATGTGTAGATATAAATTAGAGGGGGGAACTTATGCTATAACATTTAATGCTGTGGCAAACAGTGTGGGAAAAGAGTATCCTGAACCAAAGAAATGTTTCAGAACAGACTAAAGGGTTTGGGATATATAGGAGAAGGGGAAAAAGTAATTTTAACAAATAACTTTTTAAAGCCTGTGCAGATGTACAGTGGGTGAAACACATGAATACACTCTCAGTTATGACATAAGACTTAGAGCAAGTGAGAGAAGAAAGCTGTCAGAATTAAGAGGGATCATAACACTATTTGAGCATCTCTAGACTTACTCATGGAGAAAATAACATCAAATTTAACTGAACAGAGGGTAAATATGAGACTGTAATGCTATTCAAGGCACCATGTCAAATGATATGAAATGCATTATAATAGGTCAGTTCTAAAAGAATAAGTATGTCACACATTTGAGTAAAACTTGAAGTTTAGTTTTCTGAGTCATCCCTAAAATTGAATGTTGATTATACCATCTGAAAGATCTTAGGACACTCAGCTAACTCTACTAAGTCTTTTCACAGTCTGAGGAATAAAGTTGTATTTTTTATTGTAACTGTATACTGAGGAAAAAAATGAAGATGACTAGAATTTAGGTTCTATATCATGATTTCCTGGGAAACAGAATCATCACCAAGAATACCAGAAACAATTGGTAAGAATTCTGTTGTTGGGGCCAGGAGGTGGCACACTTGGTTAAGTGCGCACATTACAGTGAGCAAGGATCCATATTCAAGTCCCTGGTCTTCACCTGCAGGGGGAAAGCTTTATGAGTGGTGAAGCAGGGCTGCAGGTGTCTCTCTGTCTCTCTCCCTTTCTATCTTCCCCTCTCAATTTCTCTCTGTCTCTATACAATAATAAATAAATAAATAATAATAAACAATTCTGTTATTGTTGTTACAGAGCCTGGATCTCACACATGCCATGTTATTGCTGAAGGGATGTTTGTTTTTAAAAACCAGACAAAGACAGAGAGAAAGAAAAAGAATGACGCCATAGCACTACAACCTCCTCTGGTGTCTTGGCATGTGGTGCTAAGGTTTAAATTGGGGCCATCCTCCAGGCAAGGCACACACCCTACCCAATGAGATATCTCTCTTTGGTGCCAGAATGGAACTTTCATGGTTAAAGATTCCATTTGTTATTATCCAATAGTAGCCACCATGGCCTAAGCACCATGTTATTTGTTACTTTCCTATGTGTATAATATGGAATATCTAGAGGTCATCACCTTTGATAGAGACAGATATATTGAGCAGGAAGGGGAAGAGAAAGAGTGGGAGAGACAGAGAGAGAGCTGCAGCCCTACTTCACTGCTTGTGAAGGATATTCTTTGATAAACTTAGAGATTCAGTCCTCCAACTTTATCCTTCATATGGTCTAATTTTTATCCTAAAACAGTATTTCTATTTCCCTCTCTCTGTCTCTGCCCCTACCCCTCTTCCTCTCTCTCTCCATTTCTACTTTCTTTCCTTTAATGAAAGAGATCACAACATTAAAACTTCCTTCAAGGAGTCTGGGTGGTGGCACAGCAGGTTAAGCACATGGTGTAAGGATCCCGGATCGAGCCCTTGACTCCCCATCTGCGGGGGGTTGGGGGGTGTCATGTCACAGGTGGTAATCAGGTCTCCAGGTGTCTTTCTCTCTTCCTTTCTGTCTTCCCCTCCTCTCTCCATTTCCCTTTGTCCTATGCAGTAATAGCAACAAGGGCAACAAGAGGGAAAAAATGGCCTCCAGGAGCAGTGGATTCATAGTGCAGGCACTGAGTTCAAGTGATAATGCTGAAGGGAAAAAAAAATACCTTCCTTCAATGGGATGAGGGGTTGGGCATAACCCCAGTTGCACACATGGCAAAGCACTACCCTATCCAAGTGAGTTATTGTAACAGCCCAAAGAACTTACTTCGTAAGTAGAATGTACTACATTTATTTTCTGGATGAAAAAGTGTAAGAATGAATAGAGGAGATATATTATAATGTACAAGTACTAGATTGAAGTCTCTAGTCCTCACCTGCAGGAGGAATTTGTCATGAGTAGTGAAGCAGTGTTACCATGGTCTCTTTCTCCATCTCTGTTTCCTCTTTCCCTCTCAATTTCCCTTTCTCTATGCAATAAATAAATTAATTAAATATTTTTTAAATGAAATGGAGATCCCCACCTGCAAGGGGTTGCTTCATAAGCAGTGAATCAGATCTGCGGTGTCTGTCTTTCTCTGACTCTCTACTTTCTCCTCCCTTTTCAATTTCTCTCTGTCCTATCCATTAAGATAAAAAAAACTGGCCACAGGAGCATTGGATTCATAGTGCAGGCACCAAGACCCAATGATAACCCTGGATGCAAAAAAAAATGAAGTGGAGTAAGAATATAATAGAATATTTATTCTGATCAATGTATTTGTCTTCAAGGCATTTTCTCAGACACAGAAGACTTCTTCAATTCTGGATGTCCTAGTCATCTGCAATGAGGCACATGGAATGGCTCCCAGAATGAAGCACAGTTGTGCTACTGAGAAGAAGAAAGGAAAAATGGAAAGGATGGCTGCCAGATGCCAGCCATTGAATGTACTCTGACTACACTGAAGATGCACATGGACGAAGAGTAGAAAAGGTAGAATATCTTTATTTTTTAAATAGATTTTTAGAAGTTTTTTTTTAAAATATCTTTATTTATTGCATAGATACAGTCAGAAATGGAGATAGAGAAGAAAGAGATGGAGAGACACCTGCAGAACTGCTTCACCACTTGCAAAACTTTCCCCTTCAAGTGATTTCGAACCTAGATATTTGTGCATTGTAATGTGTGCACTCAACTAGGTGCACAACACCCAGACCTTCAGATGTTTTTATATAGGATAACAACACCCGAATTTGATCAACAGAAAATGCAACCAAGGTTCTAAGGTTGAATTTTGGACATTATAGAACTGTGCGTACACATTCTGCTTATAGTCACCTCAATTTTTTTGAGGAGAATCTTGACTCAGTGCAATGGATTCTTTTATCACTACTCAAGGAAGTTCATCTACGCCGATGACATCTGCTGTGCAACTCAGGCATCCAAGTTCGACATCCTCAAGGAAACACTCACGAAAGACGTGTCTCTGATATCTGATTACTGTAAAAAATGGCGACTAATCCCTAGCACTGCAAAAACGGTATCATCTGTTTTCCATCTACACCATGCCTCGGCCTTGCGTGAGCTTAATGTGCAGCTTGGCGATACAACGAGAATCCGGCATGAAGCCCAGCCAGTCTATCTTGGTGTTACTCTTGATCGCACTCTGTCATTTCACGAACATCTCACAAAAACTGCAGCAAAGGTGGGCATGAGGAATAACATCATTGCAAGACTGGCCAGCTCCTCATGGGGCGCAAGCGCTTCCACACTATGATCATCATCTCTGGCATTATGCTATTCCACTGCAGAATACTATGCCCCAGTATGGTTCCGTAGCCCCCATGTCCACTTGGTTGATTCCAAATTATATTCCTCCATGAGGATAATTTCTCGAACCATCCGTTCCACCCCGGTTCCATGGCTGCCAGTTCTTAGCAACATCGCCCCGCCAGATATTTGTCAGGATGCGGCATCATCTAAGTTCATTTCCCACGTCTACGCTTGACTGGACCTGCCAATATAGCGGATATCTTCGCCCACCCTGTCCAACGCTTGACGTCTCGTCATCCAATCTGGTCTCCTACACCTACACTGAACTTCTCTGTTCCAGACTCTTGGAAACAGAGTTGGCAGTCAGCTGAGGTCAAGAACAAACACCTCATCACAGACCCCTGTAAGCATCAACCCGGCTTTGACCTAGCACGTTATGATTGGGCCCTCCTCAATCGCTATCGAACAGGCCATGGCCGGTGCGCCGCTATGTTCCATCGCTGGGGAGCCAGAGACGACCCAAACTGCCCCTGCGGCTACAGACAGACTATGACCCACATAGTCAACGACTGCCACCTCTCCAGATTCAAAGGAAGTCTCGAAACTTTTCATCAGGCTCAACCTGACGCTGTTGACTGGCTACAGAAGAAGGGCAAATGCTAGAAGAAGAATCACTACTCAATAAGAAAACAGTGACCAACTTAAAACCTTCCACCAGACAGGGCAGGTATGGAGAACCATGCCAATTTCAGTGTGCTATTATTGTTGTTTATTAGAGAGAGAGAAATCAAAAAAATAAGGGAGAGATAGGGGCAAAAGAGTGACAGAGAGATACCTGCAATGCTGATTACCACTTATGCAGATGGAAACTGGGGAGTCAAACTCGGGGTCTTGCTTACTGTGTAATATGTATACTCAACTGGGTGTGCCACCACCTGGCCCCTGGTTATTATTATGTTTTATATTACAAAAGGCAGAATAAAAGCAATAAATCAGACAGCATCAAATTATAGCTTTCTGAATATGACCAAAAACAAGTAAATAAATAAATGAATAAAGTGAACTTCTAAGAAGCTAATAAATTCGCAACAGGCCAAAAGTAGTACACAATAAAACAGATTGTGAAGAAAATAAATTGCCTAACATTCAAGAAGGCTTATAAACATACAATGAAATTGAACTGATAAGAAGATTTGAAATATATATAGAAGTGGCAAGGAATAACTCGGATCAAGTAAATAGCACAGAGAGTTCTTTCTAAAATAAAGAACAAGTTAAAAATCATTCCAGAGTTTCAAGGAAAGAATATTTCTGCATAAATGTATAGAAAAGATAAAGCACAGTTCACAGATCACTTTGCCTTCACACTATAAAGGCAAAGTATTTAAGAAACAATTCTTAGACGTATGAGATAAAAAAAAATCCATTGTACAATAATGAACAATACAGTAAACTTAAAATAATTCTTAAAGAATAAGAAGATCATGATTTCGGAGATAAGTCACATTCTGAAGTGCATGATTTCAGATTAGTATATGAAAGAAGGAAAGGCATTTATGTCTTTATAATTTTAGAAGCTATTTATTTATTTATTTATGAGACAAAAAGAGAGAGAAAGGACCACTTTGGGACATGCAGTACCAAGGATAAAACTTGTGATTTCATGTATGCAAGCCCTGTTCTCAACTGCTATGCTAGCTCCTGGCTCAGTTTACACTTTTTAACAGAAAAATATTGCTGGTTATTTATTTTGGAATTGACATACAAGAATATAATAAAGTTGATCTTTATTATTTGTGAATTACGAATATGCACACTCATCTCCTTACTAAAATGTATTATAACCCCACAAGTCAATAATCAAGGAGGTTTTGCATACGTACATACATTTTATGCAAACAATGAAAGATAGCTGTACGTGGAAAGGAGGATGGAAAAATATAGCATCTGTATGATTAAACTGCTGTATAATACTTTTGGTTATAAACCATAGATATATAAGAAATTTTTAGAACTGTTTCAACTTGGGGTCTCAGTGAGAACTCTAGATGAAATTAGGTAAAGGAAATTGTCCCTGTATATTAATACAAGACTAGTATAGAAAATTAAAGAATATGCAAAGTATTCAGGGAGATCAAGCAAAAAAATTTCAAAAGCAAGTTGAAAGAAAATATGCAAACAACTAATACCAATTTCATAACAAAGTCATATGACTTTAGGTGTCAATCTGTTCCTTTGTGACCTCAGAATGATGGCCTAATTTTCCTTCTATTATTTGGAAGCAAGTCCTAGTCCTTTACCAGGTAAACCTCCCCATAAATCCACTTGTTTCTTCATTATTACAAAAATTTAAAAAAGGGATATCCCTTTTTGCCAAATTCATTAAGTGACACGATCACATCTGACCTGTTACTTTTGCTGTATTCTATTGGTCAGAAGTATATTATAGACCACAGTGAGCTACTACTCATTACTAGAATAACTACCCACACTTCACACACATATGTTAAACCACACTGTTATGTTTTTGAAACATATGAAATTCAATATAATACTATTGTGAATATAAAATTTTATAACTACTTTGAAAAAATACTTTTAAAGTTCCTGAAAATATCAAGTACATGTTTTCATCTACTCCACACTCAATTCAGAATCCAAGGGAAATTCTTCTTCTAGTGTTTGACATTCTTCCGTAGCCAGTCAACAGCGTCAGGTTGAGCCTGATGTAAAGTTTCGAGACCTCCTTTGAATCTGGAGAGGTGGCAGTCGTTGACTATGTGGGTCATAGTCTGTCTGTAGCCACAGGGGCAGTTCGGGTCGTCTCTGGCTCCCCAGCGATGGAACATAGCGGCGCACCGGCCATGGCCTGTTCGATAGCGATTGAGGAGGGCCCAATCATAACGTGCTAGGTCAAAGCCGGGTTGATGCTTACAGGGGTCTGTGATGAGGTGTTTGTTCTTGACCTCAGCTGACTGCCAACTCTGTTTCCAAGAGTCTGGAACAGAGAAGTTCAGTGTAGGTGTAGGAGACCAGATTGGATGACGAGACGTCAAGCGTTGGACAGGGTGGGCGAAGATATCCGCTATATTGGCAGGTCCGGTCAAGCGTAGACGTGGGAAATGAACTTAGATGATGCCGCATCCTGACGAATTTCTGGCGGGGCGATGTTGCTAAGAACTGACTGCCATGGAACTGGGGTGGAACGGATGGTTCCAGAAATTATCCTCATGGAGGAATATAATTTGGAATCAAACCAAGTGGACATGGGGGCTACGGAACCATACTGGGGCATAGTATTCTGCAGTGGAATAGCATAATGCCAGAGATGATGATCATAGTGTGGAAGCGCTCGCGCCCCATGAGGAGCTGGCTAGTCTTGCAATAATGTTATTCCTCATGCCCACCTTTGCTGCAGTTTTTGTGAGATGTTCGTGAAATGACAGAGTGCGATCAAGAGTAACACCAAGATAGACTGGCTGGGCTTCATGCCGGATTCTCGTTGTATCGCCAAGCTGCACATTAAGCTCACGCAAGGCCGAGGCATGGTGTAGATGGAAAACAGATGATACCGTTTTTGCAGTGCTAGGGATTAGTCGCCATTTTTTACAGTAATCAGATATCAGAGACATGTCTTTCGTGAGTGTTCCCTTGAGGATGTCGAACTTGGATGCCTGAGTTGCACAGCAGATGTCATCGGCGTAAATGAACTTCCTTGAAGAAGTTTCTGGAAGGTCATTGATGTAAATATTAAATAGCGTAGGAGCCAGAACAGAGCCCTGGGGGAGACCACTTGAGACAAGTCTCCATCTGCTAGATGGAAATGAAAACAGTTATCCATCAAAGAATTCTATTGGAATTCTCATAATGCTTATTTTGTAGTAATCAAGATACTAGACTGAACTGTAATGTCCTTCAGAAGTGCACAAGTACATAGATTAGTGTATTCATAGAATAAAGTCAATTTTAACAGTTGAAAGAAGAAACCATTAAAAACACAAATGTGGGAGTGGGGCGGTAGCATAGTGGCTTAAGTGCATGTAGAGTGAAGCGCAAGAACCAGCATGAGGATCCCAGTTTGAGTCCCTGGCTCCCCACCTGCACGGAAGTCGCTTCACAGGTGGGGAGCCAGCGGTCTGCAGGCATCTTTCTTTCCCCCTCTCTGTCTTCCCCTCCTCTTTCCATTTCTCTGTCCTATCTAACAACAATGACATTAATAACAATAATAACTACAACAGCAATGTAAGGGCAACAAAAGGGAAAATAAATAAAATATAAAAAAACAAATAAAAAAACACAAATGTGTGGATATAAAATAATTTTGTTTAGTGACAAAATGGCTTCCAAAGAATAATGTATATTGGGTCATTTTCTTTTAAACTGTAGTTACAATGTGTATAATTAATATGTTAGTGTAATATTTCAAGTTAGAGAATCTAATTTTCTTTTTTTAAATTTTTGTTATATTTATTTATTTATTTTCCCTTTTGTTGCCCTTGTAATTATTATTGTTGTTGTTTTTGATGTCGTTGTTGTTGGATAGGACAGAGAGAAATGGAGAGCAAAAGGGAAGATAGAGAGGAGAGAAAGATGGACACCTGTAGACCTGCTTCACTGCCTGTGAAGTGACTCCCCTGCAGGTGGGGAGCTGGAGGCTCCAGCCAGGATCCTTATGCTGGTCCTTGTGTTTCTTGCCACCTGCACTTAACCAGCTGCACTACCGCCCTACTCCCTAAGAATCTAATTTTCTAACACTTACTTCATATAATGTTAAACATACAGAGGTCCCAAAGAGTAGCAGCCTTATTTGATAATTCATTCAAAGAATATAGAATGGAGTGTGATAAAAGTAAGACCTCTCACTCTTACGCAGCTTACTTTCTGGTTTAATGCTCTGTTAAACTTGGATTCTTGACTCAACACGAACTTTCATCCTTTACAAAAAAAAAAACTTAAAAAAAGTTATTTAAAACCTTGATATTTCTCCATAAGGATAATTATGAAGATATTTCTAGTTCCTTTCACACTCAACATTCTTTTATCATTTGTTTCTTTCCTTCTTATACTGTACTGTAAACAGCATAATCAAATTGCTTCTTCCAGCCTTTTGTTAGACATTTTCTGGGCTAAACATCCAGTTTCATCTAAAAAATTCTGTCAACAAAACACCAGATATAAGGGCTCAGTGTGTGTTTTATAAAGCACTTGTGTGATATTTTAACAACAAATATGGATTCAGCACTCATCTTTTACATATTTATCTTCGTGAACTAAAATTTCTCCCTCGATTAGGATTATGAAGTAAACTTTAACACATTAGTTTATAAGCAAAAGCATTAGTAATGGTAGGGTTTGTACCACTCTCCAAAGGGAGGCTGAGTCATACTACCCTGCCATTTAAGGAAGACTAGTCCTGAAATGAGTGCAGTATGCAATGTTCTCAGCTGTGGGCACAAACTGTGAGTTTAGATCAGCAGGGACTCAGAGGTTACACAGGCTCCTGTGCTAAATTAAAAGCTACATGAACATGGGTCCGGTTGATGAGGTAAATGATTAATCTCATTCACATATATATATATTTTCCTTTATTGGGAGATTAATGTTGTACATGCATAACATTTCTTATTTTTCCACATAACAATACAATCCCCATTAGGTCCTTTTTCATCCTTTTTTCCAGGACCTGTATTCTCCCTCCCCTTTACGCACCCCAGAGTCTTTTACTTTGGTGAATACACCAACTCCAGTCCAGGCTCTGCTTAGTGTTTTGTCTTCTGATCTTATTTTTCAACTTCTGCCTGTGAGTGAGATCATCCCATATTCATCCTTCTTTTTCTGATTTATTTCACTTAACATAATTCCTTTAAGCTCAATCCTAGATGGGCTAAAAATGGTAAAATCACTATTTTTAATAGCTGAGCAATATTTCATTGTGTATATAGACCACAACTTGCTCAGCCACTCATCTGTTGTTGGATACTTGGGTTGCTTCCAGGCCATTCATATATTTTCTTCAAGACTTGGGAATAATCTCAGCCTTAATCCAGCTTTCTAGTCCTATTTTCAATTTAGATACCATCCTCAGACAATATTTTTGTCCAACTCCATATTAGCTATCGAACTCAAGTGAAAACAATGAAAGTCATAGTCCCCTAGGAGCATACTCAAAACAGATTTCCTCACTTCTTTCCACACTAATATTCATATTCCCATCTGCTCTATTCCTACTTTTGGATTCCCGTTTATTAAACACTGTGTCTTGCTTTTAAAAAATATTAGGGGATTAATTAATGTTTTAAAATGACAGTAAATACAATAGTTTGCTTATGCATAACACTTCCCAGTATTCCATCTAACAATACAAACCCCCACTCGATCGTCTGCCATCATGTTCCAAGACCTGAACCCTCCCCAACCCACCCCAGAGAATTTTACTTTGTTGGAATACACCAACTCCAGTCCAAGTTCTACTTAGTGTTTTCTCTTCTGACCTTGTTTTTCAACTTCTGCCTGTGAATGAAATCATCCCATATTCATTCTTCTGTTTCTGACTTACCTTACTTGACATGATTCCTTCAAGCTCCATCCAAGATGGGCTGAAAACATTGAAATCACCATTTTAATAGCTGAGTAGCATTCCACTGTGTATATATACCACAATTTGCTCAGCCACTTATCTGTTATTGGACACTTGGGTTGCTTCCAGGTTTTGGAACAAATTGTGCTGCTATGAACATAGGTATACACAAATCTTTTTGGATGGTGGTTTTTGGCTCCTTAGTTATATCCCCAGGAGAGGAATTTCAGGATCATAGGGTAGGCCAACTTCTAGCCTTCTGAGAGTTCTGAAGACTGCTTTCCACAGGAGTTGAACTAATTTACATTACCACCAGCGGTGCAGGAGGGTTCTTTTGTCCCCACAACCTCTCCAGCATTTGTTGCTGCTACCTTGTCTGATGTATAACATTCTCACAGGAGTTAAATGGTATCTCACTGTTGTCTTTATTTGAATTTCTCTGATAATCAATGACTTGGAGCATTTTTTTCATATGTTTCTTAGCCTTTCGGATCTCTTTGGTGAATTTTCTGTCCATGTCCTTTTCCCATTTTTGGATAGGGTCATTTGTTTTCTTGTTGTTGAGTTTGGCAAGATCTTTATATATTTTGGTTATTAAACTCCTGTCTGACGTATGGCATGTAAAGATCTTCTCCCATTCTGTGAAGGGTCTCTTTTTTGGGTTAGTGGTTTCTTTTGCTGTGCAGAAGCTTTTTAATTTGATGTAGTCCCATAGGTTTATGCTTGCCTTAGTCTTCTTTGCAGTTGGATTTGTTTCACTGAAAATGTCTTTAAAATGTATATGGAAAAGAGTTCTGACAGTATTTTCCTCTACATATTTGATAGTTTCTGGTCTATCATCCATGTCCTTGATCCACTTGGAATTTACTTTTGTATTTGGTGAAATAGAGTGGTGCGGTTTCATTCTTCTGCATTTTTCAACCCAATTTTTCCCACAACATTTGTTGAAGAGACTCTCCCAATTTAATAGTCTGGGCACCTTTGTCAAAGATATCTTACTGCCTTTGGGCCACAAAGTTGCAGATGCTATGATGATTCTGATCTCTGGGCAGATGACCTCACCAATGTTTCTTGGAATTCACCTTCCCCGAGCCCTACTCCACTAGAGAAAGTTAGAAACAGACTGGTGGGTATAGATTGACCTGCCAATGCCCATGTCCTGTGGAGGAACAATTATAGAAGTCAGAACTCCTAAATTCTGCACCCCATAAAGAATTTTGGTTCATATTAACGGTGGGTGAGAAATGACAGGAAAAGATGACCAGAAGTTTCTGAACTCCAACTCTATCAGGACCCAAAGAGAGAAGAGGAAAAAAGGAAGGATATTTGGATGTATTGACAGTGTAGCTATGACTTAGAAAGGAAGAGAAGATGGGATCATGGGAAAATATATTCAAATATAGACAGATAGTTATAGAAATAATAGTCAACCTATATCTGTGGCCTTGGGAGAACTATTGTAGCTTCCACTGAAGGTAATGGGGATACAGAACTTGGTGATGGGAATGGTATGAAATTATACCCTCTTTATCTTATAATTTTGTAAATCAATATTACATCACTAATAAAATTAAAATAAATAAATAAAAGCATTAGTATTATAAATTATTTAAAATCACTGTGACATAAAATCATTAGTTAACCTGGAGAAAAAAAAACCTTAGATAAAAAAATATATATGGGGGTTGGGCGGTAGCGCAGCAGGTTAAGCACATGTGGTGCAAAGCGCAAGGATCAGTGTAAGGATCCTGGTTTGAGCCCTGGGCTCCCCACCTGCAGGGGAGTCACTTCACAAGCAGTGAAGCAGGTCTACAGGTGTCTTTCTGTCCCCATTTCTGTCTTCCCCTCCTCTCTCCATTTCTCTCTATCCTATCCAACAACAAAGACAACAATAATAACTACAACAATAAAACAACAAGGGCAACAAAAAGGGAATAAGTAAATATTTATATATGTGTGTGTGTATGTGTGTGTAAAGTGAGAGGTTAAATGAGTAATATAAACACAGAAAATCAGAAGCCTATGTTTATTTTCAATTTATATTTCCAAATTTGAAAACCCTGATGAAATTGATTACTTTTCCAGATGTATACATTAATCTTTTATCTTTCTAAGTGACTATTAATGTCTTGAGTAATGTATTTGTAGTTCAAATTGAGAAAGTTTTTAAAAATCTATATTCTCCTACACTACACTTATACACATAAAATCAAAAGAATTGAGATCACTCAGATGAATTTAGCAGACTTTGAAAGAAGAGATCATTTCAATATTCCTCATTCCCTTCCAGAGTACAGTTTAGAAAGGAAAGATCATAATTTATGCATACCATAACTTTGAAACATTATCTAAGAAATCATATATATCCCAAAATTCAGGATCAATATCACTTACAAGTAATAATGCTGATATTTAAATGCAACATTAAATATGCAATACAATAAAATAAAATTTAAAACTATCCAACCTATCTCTAAAACCTTGGGAGAACTATGGTGGTTATCCTTGGATGGGGTCCACAGAATTTTGCTGGTGGGAACGGCATGTAACTATATTCCAATTATATTATGTCACTTTTAAAGCATTAATACAAACAAATTGTTAGAAATAATGTATAAAATGTATTAAAACAACTCACAGTAAAATCTAAAAGGGAAAAAATATCTTCTAGAAACTAGAATACATTTGAAAAGAATCGAACATCTACTAAAGGACAACTGAGTTGTTGTACCATAATGTGTGTGGGTATGTATACACCTGCATGTCCTACCCTAGAATTAGTATAATCTTATAGGAAAACATCAGAATTATATTCCATATGTACTATTAATATGATTAAAGATAAAGATGTTCTAATTTTATCTACTATTATGATTAATTAATTAGTTTTACCAAAGCATTGCTCATTTCTGACTTATGGTGGTGCTGGGGATTGTACCTCAGATCTTTAGTGCCTTAGGTACGAAAATCTTTTTGCATAAATATTATACTCTTTGTAGACTCCTCTTTTAAGAGATTTTTCCACACTTAGATCTTTTATATTGCTTAATTATTACATGTCAACTACATTACATTAAAATTTGTGAAAAATTCAACTCTTTAAGTGTTCTATAAAATTTAATCTGTTGTGAATTTGGTCCTTTTAATTGTTTTAACACAAATATACTCATAAAGCAAAATTTAGTTTAATTCCTAAGTTTTTCTATAGATGATAAAAACTCATATTTTAACAGTAAAAAAAGCAAAGAACACATTATAAAGATAAAACATACATTGCTTATAATTAATTTTTATATATCTTTACCATTTTTATTTTAATCTTATATTCCTATCTATAATGGATATTATATATATTATATTATAGATCATATTGGTATAATATACAGTCAAATAAACTTCAAATCTAAATCTTCTGGGCTTTATTTTGAAGCTATAGATTCTTAAATAGCACTATTCCATTTTAGGAAAAAAATTTAGTTTCTTTTGGAGTTAATCATCCAACAAGCTGTTACATATGCATGTCATAGGATTGCCCAAATGCTGGAGTGTTCATCTTAGAAGGAATTTGAATTATTTACCACCCCCTATGTAGGTACATTATGCTGCCCTTACAAAATGTTTAATGAATACATTCAGTGATAAAATGTTAGCCTTCATGAAATTAACCATGAAGTGATGATTGTTAAGTTTGCTTTCAAAGAAGACATCTAAAGGGGGGGGGCAATCTTTCCCAATATATTTTCAGTGTTAAAGGTACTGTTACAAATACTTTACATGTTGTCATCCTAATATATAAGAATGCAAGTATGAGAAATTCATGAGATTTCATGATAGTCCATTCTGACAAATTCCTATGCTGTTCCAAATGTCCTTAAAATTCTCCTTTTTTTTTTTTTTTTGCCACCAGGGTTATTGCTGGGCTCCTGTAGATAGCATAATGGTTCTAATGGTTATGCAAAGAGATTTTCATGCCTCAGGCTCCAAAATCCTAGGTTTAATGCCCTGCACCACCATAAGCAGAGCTGAGCAGTACTCTTAAAAAAAAAAAAAAAAAACTCAAGCAGAGATTACTAAAATCATATCCCCTTGGAACATACATAGCCCCTTTCCCCCTAAGGTCCACCTGCTCTACTCCTGCTTTATGGTTCCTACAAGATTTTGCCCTGCTTTATATCTTACTGCCTTTCAGCCACCAAGTTGCAGATGCTACTTGATTCCATCCTGGTCTCCTTATTCCTTACCCCAGAAATCTTTAACCCATTTGTTTCATTAAATATCTGCAGATCCTGTGCTGCAAAGTACACAATCTAGACCATAGATACTAGCCATGAAGAAGGAATGATGAGTGAACATCTCTCTTATTAAGCTCCTGAGATTTCATGATAGTCCATTCTGACAAATGCCTATGTTGATCCCAAATGTGTTTAAAATACAACATTTTTTGTTTGTTTTTGTTTTTACCACCAGGGTTATCACTGGGCCTTGGTGCCTGTACTATGAATCCACTGCTTCTATGGCCATTTTTTCTATTTTATGAATAGGACAGGGAAGTTGAGAGGTGGGCAGGGGTAAATAGAGAGGGAGAATGATAGACACTTGCAGATCTGCTTCATCTCTTGTGAAGCCACCTCCTTGCAGGAGGGGAGTCAGAGGCTCAAACCCGGATTCTTGCTTGGGTCCTTGCACTTCATACTGTGTGTGCTTAACCTGGTGCGCCACTTCCTGGCCCCCTAAAATTCTTCATCTTGCTGGGAGTATGGATCGACCAGTCAACACCCATGTTCAGCGAGGAAGCAATTACAGAAGCCAAACCTTCCACCTTTTGCATCCCACAATGACCTTGGGTCCATACTCCCAGAGGGATAAAGAATAGGAAAGCTATCAGGGGGAGGGGATGGGACACAGAGATCTGGTGGTGGGAATTGTGTGGAGTTGTACCCCTCTTATCCTATGGTTTTGTTAATGTCTCCTTTTTTAAATAAAAAAAAACTTAAAAATCCTTCATCTTTACTGTCTTCTTTATTTAAAAACCTACTGTTGTATTCTGGTCACTACTCAAATAAAAAAAAAGATTGATCATCCTGCTTTGCTGCTGGGGTTCAGACTCCATTAAAGTTCTGGAACACCCTTGTCTGCAAAGAGATATGATCAGTAGCAAAATGAAGCTAGGACACCAAGAGCTCTTTCCAGGAAAGTCTAGTGAGTTTCAGTTATAAAATGCTTGAACAACAAGAAGATACCCATTTATACCTGTGAGATTACTATATGTTAGAAAAGACAGAAACACTAACTACTGGAGAGGTTGTAAGGGGGAAACAAACTCCTACATTGTTGTTGGGGTATGGAAGTTGATCCAGCCCCTGTGGAAAATAGTCTGGATGCTCATAAGAACACTAGAAATGGACCTACTCTATTACCTATAAATCCTGAGGTTACGTTCCCGGAAGATGGCGGACTGAGAAGCTGCTAGTGGCTGAGCTCTGACCACATCTCCTGGAAACAGTAGGATTTTCTGCCTTTAGTAGGCCAGACAATAAGGGGTCCTAGCGGTAACACCAAGGAGGTGACTATAACTTAATTTAGGTTAAGAATTAGAGTAGGAAAAAAGGGGAAAATTTTTTTTCTTCCTTTTTAATTTCTAAGCATACCTCCTTCCCCGCCCGCCCCCATAACCAGTCCCTGGGGACCAGCTCCTAGCAGGATCCCCTGCTAGGAGCTCCTTTTCTTTACCAAATTCCTGTCCCACCAGGGAGTATCATTAATTCTAAGTCTATACACTTCTAAAACCTCTGGCCTTTTTTCTTTCTAAGTAGCCAACCCCACCCACCTCAACCCACATAGCTAATTAAATAATTAAAAATAAATACATTAAAAAAAAAGCCTTTCCTTTCACTGCCCTTTTATGACTGTTCTTTTTCTTATCTTTTTCTTTTTTTTCTCTCTCTCTTTCATTATTTTTTTTCTTTTTCTCATTATTGTCATCCTTTCTTCCTTAATCCTACAGCTTCCAAAGTCACAGCCCCCAGCCCCCATACCAACAAACAGTGTGCTTTTTTGAATTCACTGATACATATTTGGGAATTTACTTTCACTTCTCTTTAATTACAGCTCTTTTTCTTATCTTTTCCCTTTTCTCTATCTTGCCTCTTTTTTTTTTTGTCTTGTCATACACTTCTTCCTTCTTCTTTGTCTTTATGAAATTGTGAATTATTTTGGGGAAGAAATCTGACTCAGAGTGGACTCTCTATGTGTGTATCTCTGCTCTATGTCCCTTCCCCCCCTTGTTACCCCTAGAATATACAGTGGATAGTAGATTTTCATAACTGTCTATTCTTGCTATCCTTTCTTTCTTTTCTCTTCCTTCTTCACTGGGATTTGGTTACTATTTTTTCACACACTGGAGAAATTGTTTGGGTAACTGGTAACGATTAAACTGCTTCAATACTTGCTTCAGTTGCTACTGTAATTCCTGAGGTTGGTGAGTGCAATTGTCATAAAGGTATTTAGTAGAGTGTTACTTGTACCCAAGACACAACAACTGAGGAACAACAGAGCATAAAAAAAGAAAAAAAATGAGTAGATCAAAAACAAATAAAACTGCTACTCCAATGAATGAAGACAGGAGCCCAGAAGAAACTACAAATCAGCCAAAAGTAAACATAGATAAGAAAAGTATGCAAGCAATAATAAACTTATTAATCATAGAAATGAAAACAACATTGGAGGAAAGGAATGGCAGTATTAGGGAAACAACAGTTGAGACCCCAAGGAAAATATGGATTATCTTAAGGCAATTAGAGAACTGAAAGCTGAAATAGCTGTAATGAAGAAAGAAGCTGAGGGAAGGGAAAGCAGACTAACAGAAGCAGAAAACAGAATTAGTCAGACAGGATGAGTTAGAGAAGACGAAGAAAGAGGTAAAAGAGCTTAAAAAGAGATTGAGAGACACTGAAAATAACAACAGAAACAAATGGGATGATGTCAAAAGAAGTAACATTCATATAATTGGCCTGCCAGAGGAAGAAAGAGAGGAAGGGGAAGCAAACATTCTAAAGGAAATAATAGAAGAAAACTTCTCAGACCTGAATAACAGAAAGGACATCAGGATTCAAGAGGCCCACAGAGTACCAAACAGAATCAAACCAGACCTGAAGACACCAAGATACATCATAGTCACAATGAGAAGAAGTAAGGATAAAGAAAGGATCCTAAAGGCTGCAAGAGAGAAACAAAAAGTCACATACAAGGGAAAACACATAAGATTATCTGCAGACTTCTCCACTCAAACTCTAAAAGCCAGAAGGGAATGGCAAGATATCTATGGAGCCCTGAATGAAAAAGGGTTTCAACCAAGGATAATATATCCTGCTAGACTTTCATTCAAACTAGATGGAGGGATCAAAACCTTCTTAGACAAACAACAGTTAAAGGAGGCAACCATCACCAAGCCGGCCCCGAAAGAGGTTCTCAAAAGACCTCTTATAAACAAGAACATCACTATAATACTTGCAATATATCAGAGCAAACAAAATTTTTTTTGAACAATGGCACTACAATACATTAAATCCATAATATCAATAAACGTCAATGGCTTAAACTCACCCATCAAAAGGCACAGGGTGGGGGGATGGATCAGAAAACATAACCCAACCATATGCTGCTTGCAAGAATCCCATCTGTCACAACAAGATAAACACAGACTTAAAGTGTAAGGATGGAAAACTATCATACAGGCTAACGGTCCACAAAAAAGGGCAGGAACAGCCATTCTCATCTCAGAAACGATAGATTTTAAATTAAATAACATAATAAAAGATAGGCAAGGACATTACATAATGATTAGAGGATCAATCAGCCAAGAAGACTTAACAATTATTAACATCTATGCACCCAATGAGGGACCATCTAAATACACCAAGCACCTACCGAAAGAATTTCAAAAATACATCAATAGTAATACAATAATAGTGGGAGACTTAAATATCCCACTCTCACAATAGACAGATCAACAAAGCAGAGAACCAATAAAGATACAAGAGAATTGAATGAAGAGATCGACAGACTAGACCTCTTGGACATTTTCAGACTCCTTCACCCCAAAAAACTGGAATACACCTTCTTTTCAAATCCACATAACACATACTCAAGGATAGACCACATGTTAGGCCACAAAGACAGCATCAATAAATTCAAGAGCATTGAAATCATCCCAAGTATCTTCTCAGAACACAGTGGATTAAAACTAACATTTAACAACAAACAGAAAATTATTTAAAAAATCACAGAATTAGGAAACTAAACAACATACTCCTTAAGAACCACTGGATCAAGGACTCACTCAAGCAGGAAATTCACATGTTCCTGGAAACAAATGAAAATGAAGACACAATCTATCAAAATATTTGGAACACAGCTAAAACAGTACTGAGAGGGAAACATAGCCATACAATCACATATTAAACACCAAGAAGAAGCTCAAATGAATGACCTTTATGCACACCTCAAGGACTTAGAGGAAGAGGAACAAAGGAACCCTAAAGCAACCAGAAGGACAGAAATCACTAAAGTTAGAGCAGAAATAAACCACATCGAAAATAAAAGAACCATACAAAAGATCAATGAAGCCAAATGTTGGTTCTTTGAAAGATTAAACAAAATTGACAAACCCCTAGCCAGACTCACCAAACAAAAAGAGAGAAGACTCACATTAATAGAATTGTAAACGATGGAGGAGATATCACAACTGACACCACAGAAATCCAGAGAATCCTGCAAAACTTCTATAAAGAACTAAACGCCACCAAGCTAGAGAATATGGAAGAAATGGAACAATTCCTAGAAGCATATGCCCTTCCAAAACTGAACCAAGAAGAACTACAAAATCTAAATGCACCAATCACAGACAAAGAAATTGAAACCGCTATTGAGAATCTCCCCAACAACAAAAGTCCTGGACCAGATGGCTAAACAAGCGAATTCTACAAAACTTTCAGGAAACAGTTAATACCCATACTTCTTAAGCTATTCCATAAGATTGAAGAAACAGGAATACTCCTTTCCACCTTCTGTGAAGCCAACATCACCCTGATACCAAAAACTGATAGGGACAGAACAAAAAAGGAAAACAACAGACTGATATCTCTGATGAACATAGATGCCAAAATATTAAACAAGATCTTGGCCAACAAGATACAGCAACATATCAAAAAGATTGTTCATCACGACCAAGGGGGATTCATCCCATGAATGCAAGCCTGGTTCAACATCCGTAAGTCAATCAATGGCATCACCACATCAATAAAAGCAAAGCCAAAAACCACATGATTATCTCAATAGATGCAGAGAAAGCCTTTGACAAAATACAATACCCATTCATGCTCAAAACTCTACAAAAAATGGGAATAGATGGGAAATTCCTCAAGATAGTGGAGTCTATATATAGCAAACCAACAGCCAACATCATACTCAATGGACAGAAGCTGAAAGCATTCCCCCTCAGATCGGGGACTAGACAGGGCTGCCCACTGTCACCGTTTCTCTTCAACATAGTATTGGAAGTTCTTGCCATAGCAATCAGGCAAGAGAAAGAAATCAAAGGAATACAGATTGGAAGGGAAGAAGTCAAGCTCTCACTATTTGCAGATGATATGATAGTATACATAGAAAAACCTAAAAAATCCATCAGAAAATTACTGGAAGTTATTAGGCAATAAGCAAGGTATCAGGCTACAAAATCAATGTACAAAAATCAGTGGCATTACTTTATGCAAACACTAAATCTAAAGAAGAAAACATCCAGAAATCACTCCCATTTACTGTTGCAGCAAAATCAATCAAATACCTAGGAATAAAGTTGACCAAAGAAGTGAAAGACTTGTATGCTGAAAACTATGAGTCACTACTCAAGGAAATAGAAACTGATACCAAGAAATGGAAAGATATCCCATGCTCATGGATTGGTAGAATAAATATCATCAAAATGAATATTCTCCCCAGAGCCATATACAAATTTAATGCAATACCCATCAAAGTTCCACCAAGCTTCTTTAAGAGAATAGAACAAACACTACAATCATTTATCTGGAACCTGAAAACACCTAGAATTGCCAAAACCATCTTGAGGGAAAGAAACAGAAATGGAGGCATCACACTCCCAGACCTTAAACTATATTATAAAGCCATCATCATCAAAACAGCATGGTACTGGAACAAAAATAGGCACACAGACCAGTGGAACAGAAGTGAAAGCCCAGAAATAAATCCCCACACCTATGGACATCTAATCTTTGTTAACGGGGCCCAAAGCATTAAATGGAAGAAGGAGGGTCTCTTCAATAAATGGTGCTGGGAAAACTGGGTTGTAACATGCAGAAGAATGAAGAAATAACCACTTTATCTCACCAAAAACAGAAATCAACTCCAAATGGATCAAAGATCTAGATGTCAGACCAGAAACAATCAAATACTTAGAGGAAAACATTGGTAAAACAGTTTCCCATCTACACCTCAAGAACATCTTTGATGAATCAAACCCAGTTGCAAGGAAGACTAAAGCAGAAACAAACCAGTGGGACTGCATCAAATTGAAAAGCTTCTGCACATCCAAAGAAACTATTAAACAAACAGAGAGACCCCTCACAGAATGGGAGAAGATCTTCACATGCGATACATCAGACAAGAAACTAATCACCAAAATATATAAAGAACTCAGCAAACTTAGCACCAAAAAAGCAAATGACCCCATCCAAAAATGGGCAGAGGATATGAACAAAACATTCACCTCAGAGGAGATCCAAAAGGCTAACAAACATATGAAAAACTGCTCTAGGTCACTGATTGTCAGAGAAATGCAAATTAAGACAACACTAAGATACCACCTCACTCCTGTAAGAATGGCATACATCAAAAGGACAGCAGCAACAAATGCTGGAGACGATGTGGGGACAGAGGAACCCTTTTACATTGCTGGTGGGAATGTAAGTTGGTACAGCCTCTGTGGAGAGCAGTCTGGAAAACTCTCAGAAGGCTAGACATGGACCTTCCATATGATGCAGTAATTCCTCTCCTGGGCTTATACCCCAAGGACTCCATAACACCCAACCAAAAAGAGGTGTGTACTCCTATGTTCATAGCAGCACAATTCATAATAACTAAAACCTGGAAGCAATCCAGGTGGCCAACAATAGATGAGTGGTTGAGAAAGCTGTGGTATATATACACAATGAATACTATGCAGCTATCAAGAACAATGAACCCACCTTCTCTGACCCATATTCAACAGATCTAGAAGGAATTATGTTAAGGGAGCTAAGTCAGAAATATAAAGATGAGTATGGGATGATCCCACTCATCAACAGAAGTTCACTAAGAAGATCTGAAAGGGAAACTAAAAGTAGGACCTAACCAAATTGTAACTAGGGCACCAAAGTAAAAGCCCTGTGGTGAGGGGTAGACATGCAGCTTCCTGGGTCAGTGGGGGTTGGGAATGGGTGGGATGGATGGGTCACAGTCTTTTGGTGGTGGGAATGGTGTTTATGTACACTCCTAGCAAAATGTAGACATATAAATCACTAGTTAATTAATATGAGAGGGGGAAAATCAGTTGTATATCTCAAAGTTTTTCAAAACACAAACTGAATCTTTTTAATATATAGGCTGTGTATTTGATATGCGGACTCTCTCAAAAGCCTAGACCAAGTAGATTAGAAGCATCCAATAGCACAGCTATATACAAGATACTGGGTACTGTACAGCAAACCCTAACAAAAGAACTTATCAAAGTTAACCCAGTTACCAAGTAATGTGATGATAACATTAACTATCGATTGTCTTTTTGAACCCTAAGACAGCAGGAACCTCACATCTCCACTATAGAGCCCCTACTTTCCCCAGTCCTGGAACCCTTGGATAGAGCCCACTTTACCGTATGCCTCTCCCAATCCATATCAAATAATATTGCATCCACCGACCATAACCTAATCAATGCAACGATTGTCACCTCAACATGCTTCACTTCAGACTGTGTCCAGAGACTTCACGTGTGGAATGACAACCCTTCAGCTTCATTACTCGGGTGAGACCTTTCCTTTTATAGTACACTCTAGTTTCATCTCAGGTGATTCACTTTCTAACAAAGTCCCAATTCCTAGCTATACTCCAGTTCCTGTGAGAGAGAGCATATGTTCACACGTATCCATAAACTACTGCAAAATATATACCTGAAAGCAGAAGTACACTAGAATTTGCAGTGAGTACCTCCCTAACACTTCCTCTCCACTATTCCAAGATTTGGGTCCATTATTGCTCAACAATTTGGCTTTGTATGATAACTCTCTTTTCAATCACCAGGTTCCAGATGCCATCAGGATGGGCCAGGCTTCCCTGTATTGAAGACCCCACCAATGTGTCCTGGAGCTCAGCTTCCCCAGAGACACACCCTACCAGGGAAAGAGAGAGGCAGATTGGGAGCATGGAACGACCAGTCAACGCCCATGTTCGGTGGGGAAGCAATTACAGAAGCCTGACCTTCTACCTTCTGCAACCCTCACTGACCCTGGGTCCATGCTCCCAGAGGGACAGAGAATGGGAAAGCTATCAGGGGAGGGGGTGGGATATGGAGATTGGGTGGTGGGAATTGTGTGGAGTTGTACCCCTCCTACCCTATGGTTTTGTTAATTAATCCTTTCTTAAATAAAAAAAAAAAATTAAAAAATCCTGAGGTTATAGCTAAAGCGCACAAAGAAGAGTATCCAAAGAGACCTATGCACACCTATGTTCATAAGTGCATATTTTGTAATAGATCGAACTTGGAGGCAACTCAGTTGCCCAATGACAAAACAATGGCTAAGATGTTTGTGGTATAGATAACACAGTGGGATACAATGAGGCTGTTAAAATGACAAAGTCATCTCCCCTGCCATATCTTGAGAAAATTAGTTAATAGAAAAAGAAACACAAAAGACAACAGGCCATTAAAAATAATGACTTTGGAAGTCAGTGCCGTTTTTGAGAAGATAAAGTTCTCATTTACTTAACAAAGAATGGTGTGATGTAGGGAACAAACCTCCTTGTACTGATGTCATCAGTACTTGGAGAGATTTCAGAACTTGTCTAAAGATGGACCTTCTGAATTCTATTCTTCACTATTAGTTGCAGGGCTCTAAGAAAGTCATTTTCCCTTGCTGGCTACATATTCTCTTACCTTATATTTCAGAGTATATTAAGATGCTGTGCCTCTAAGTGATTTTAGTATCTCAGGATAAATTGTAGAATAAGCATCACAAATATTTTTTACCCCTATGCAACTGGAACTGTTCTAATATAGGGAGTTATGGAAGGGGGTTTGGTGGAATAAAGAGTCCAAAGAAGAAAAATAAACTCTACCAATGATTTCACATATTTTGTTATCACAGAAAAATGCTCATTATATTATTTTCTCTCATGTATAAAGTGAGGACCCTGGTAGCATTTTCAAAAAGTTTGAGATTATTATAAGTATTTACTATAATTTTATTATTTAATTTTAATAATTTAAGTTAAGCAAATAAACCAAGATATGATTTATTTATATTTGGATTGGGGCCCTCCTACAATTTGTAGTTCATTAGAGATCAGGGAAAGCAGAGAAGTAGCAAATAAGCAAGAATTGATGAAAATATAAAGAGATGAGTTTGGGAATTCTTAAAACTTTCTTATTCCTAAAAAAAGATTCATCTTCAATGGCTAGTGCAGATATTTGTTTCCAAGTTTTGTAAAGAAAACTTTATATGACCTCTTTCCTCTTAGCGAATGTTTAAGCAAAGCATACATCGTTGCTCACATTACTCCAGGGTTGTTCTCTAGAACTTATTCATTACACATAACTCACATAATATGCACATGAATGGCTACTGCTCCTTTACTGGAAGTCACCATTATACTCTTTGCAACTATGACTTTGACTGTTGTAGATATTTCTTGTAAATGAAGTCATATGGTATTTGACCTTCTGGGACTAGCTTATTTCACTCTGGTGTAGGTCTATCCATACTGCTTGATATGACAAAATTTTCTTGTTTTTCTTTCTTTCTCTTTCCGATTTTATTGATCTTATTAATGAGAAAGACAGGAGAAGAAAGAGAAAGAATAAGACCTCATTCTGGTGCATGTACTGCTGAGGAATAAACTCGGGACCTCATGCTTCAGAGTCCAGTGCTTTATCTATTGCACCACCTCCTGGATCATAATTTCCTTCTTTTTGATGGTTGACTATATCTATTAAATTTTCTTTATCTATTCACCACAGATAGATATTTAAGCTGTTTTTTTTAAATCTTTTATTGGGAAGTTAATGTTTTTTAGACAAAACTTTGACACATAGCTATAATCTCTCATCTCCCTAAAATACATGTTTTAGAGATACTCCCTCCACCAACCTATGGCCCCTTCCCACACCGTACATACAAAACCCCAATGAACCTTTGTGGGTTGCCTGCTCTGGGTCTCTCAGCCCCCTGGCCACTGGCGGCAAAGGTCAGAGTGGCCCCCTGGAAGTCCTGGGGTAGCTCCATGTGGTGAGGGTAAGTGCTCAGAGAGACAAGCAGTCAGCTCTGGGAGAGCTTCAGTGGGGCAACTCATTTATTGAGGGAGAAAGCAAGCAAATATACCTATTGCACAGGGAGAAGGTTAAGGTAATCATTAACCCAAACATAAAGCAACACATTGCATAGTCACATTTTGACCTACAAACTATTTGATCACAAGTGAAAGGTTTAATCATAAGCTCACAATGCAATTTTCCCTGGGGGTAATTATAGGCACTTCAGAGGAGGGGGGCAGTTGAGTAACAGGACGTTTGCAGTGATTTTCAAGTTTGGCCATACACAATGTACTGTAATTCATGGCCTTTGTTTTAAGAGGAGAGGAGTGGCATGTGCAGAAAGGTAGCCCCCATCCAGAGAAACCATCCATCATTAGTTCATGAGGTTGGGAGGGGACCTGCCATTGTCTGGACCTGGACCTGGGAGAGCCTGGGGTTGACCCACTTGGACCCATGGAAACAATGGTCTGGACTTTGCAGGCAGTGGGCCCACTCTCCAAAAAACCTTCATCTCATTCCTTTCTCTTTTCTCCCATTTGTTTTGGTGCAATACACCCATACTGCTCAAGTTTAACCTTATGTTTTCCCTTACTATCTTCACTTCTTAAGTTCCACTTATAATTAAAACCATCTGGGATTGGGATGTTCATTCTTGCTTACCTCGCCCAACATGATACCTTCAAATACTGACTGAGATACTGTATAGGAGAGGACCTCAGAATTTTAATGGCTGTATGTAGTATCTTGTTTTGCACATATATCACAACTTCCTTAGCCAATCATGTCCCATTGAGTGTCTGGGTTGCTTCCAAGTTTTGACTATTATGGTTTTTGCTCCTATGAACATAGGTGTGCACAAGTCTTCCTAGATAGGTGTCTTGATATTCTTTGGGTATATCCTTAGGAGAGGATTTGCCAGGTTATAAGGTAGGTACATTTCTAGCATTCTGATGAATAGCCACACTATGTTCCACAGGGATTAGAGAAATTTACATTCCTACCAGCAATATGAGAATTCCCTTTTCCCTACAACCTCCAAACAGTTGATGTTTCTGTCTTTTCTAATGTATGATATTCTAACAGGTGTGAAGTGGTGTCTCTGTTGTTTGTACTTGCATTTCCCTGGTTATCAGTGATTTTGAGCATTTTAATCATGCCTGTTGGTCCTTTGGATTTCTTCTTTGGAGAAGACTCTGCCCAGTCCCTCCTCCTCATTTTTCAGTTGGATTGTTTGACCTCTTATTGTTGAGTTCTTTATGTATTTTGGTAATTAGCTTTTTGTCTACTTTATGATACATGATTTTCTCCAACTCTATTCAGTGTCTCTCTATTATGGTGGTAATTCTTTTTGCCATGCAGAAGTTTTGCAGTTCAAATTAATTCTATTGATTATTTTTTTTTTTTTTTGCTTCCCTTGTAATTGGATTTGAACAGAAAATAATGTTTCTAGAACTTACATGGAAGCAAGTTCTGCTAAAGTTCTCCTCTAAGTATTTGAAGGTTTCTAGCCTCGTATCTAAATGCCTTTGGGGTTTACATATTTAGATGGCAAAATATGATGGTCCAGTTTCATTCTTCTGAATATTTCAACCCTGCTTTGCCAGAATCATTTTTTGAACAGACTTTTCTTTTTCTCCATTTGATATTTTTGGCCCCCTTATCAACAATTAAGTGTCCCTTGGTGTAGAAGTAATTTTGGTGCTTTCAATTCTATCCCTCTGATTTTTGTGTCTATTTTGGTTCTAGTACCAGGCAGTTTTGATCATAGTGGCTCTGTAGTAAGTTTTGAGGTCATTAAATATGATGCTTCCATTCTTGCTGTTTTCTCTCAGGATTTATTTGGCTACTCTGGGTATTTTCTGTCTCAGATAAGTTTGTGTCTTCTTTGTTATATTCTCTTGAAATGTGTAGCATATTGATAGGTATTATGTTAAATATATATATGGATCTGGATATTAATTTTATGATGTTAAGTCTTTCAATCCATGAGCATGGGATGTCTTTCCATTTCTTTATATATTTGTTTCCATTTTCTTTTTTTCTTTTTATTTATTTATTTTTTTATTTAAGAAAGGATTAACAAAACCATAGGATAGGAGGGGTACAACTCCACACAATTCCCACCACCCAATCTCCATATCCCACCCCCTCCCCTGATAGCTTTCCCATTCTCTATCCCTCTGGGAGCATGGACCCTGGGTCATTGTGGGTTGCAGAAGGTAGAAGGTCTGGCTTCTGTAATTGCTTCCCTGCTGAACATGGGCGTTGACTGGTCAGTCCATACTCCTAGTCTGCCTCTCTCTTTCCCTAGTAGGGTGTGTCTCTGGGGAAGCTGAGCTCCAGGACACATTGGTGTGGTCTTCAATCCAGGGAAGCCTGGCCAGCATTCTGGTGGCATCTGAAACCTGGTGACTGAAAAGAGAGTTAACATACGAAGCCAAACAAATTGTTGAGCAATCATGGACCCAAATCTTGGAATAGTGGAGAGGAAGTGTTAGGGAGGTACTCACTGCAAATTCTAGTGTACTTCTGCTTTCAGGTATATATTTTGTAGTAGTTTATGGATACGTGTGAACATATGCTCTCTCTCACAGAAACTGGTGTATATCTAGGTTTTGGGACTTTGTTAGAAAGTGAACCACCTGAGATGAAATTAGAGTATACTATGAAAAGAAAGGTCTCACCCGAGTAATGAAGCTGAAGGGTTGTCATTCCATAGGTGAAGTCTCTGGACACAGTCTGAAGTGAAGCATGTTGAGGTGACAATCGTTGCATTGGTTAGGTTGTGGTCAGCGGATGCAATATTATTTGGTTTGGATTGGGAGAGGCATACGGGAAAGTGGGCCCTATCCAAGGGTTCCAGGACTGGGGGAAGTAGGGGCTATCTAGTGGAGATGTGAGGTTCCTGCTGTCTTAGGGTTCAAAAAGACAATCGATAGTTAGTGTTATCATCACATTATTTGGTAATTGGGTTAACTTTGAAAAGTCCTTTTGTTATGGTTTGCTGTACAGTATCCAGTATCTTGTATATAGCTGTGCTATTGGATGCTTCTAATCTGCTTGGTCTAGACTTTTGAGAGAGTCCGCATATCAAATACACAGCCTATATATTATGGATTTTTAAAAAATATTTTATTTACTTATTAATGAGGAAGATAGGAGGAGAGAAAAGGAACCAAACATCACTCTGGCACATGTGCTGCCAGGGATCTAACTCAAGACCTCAAGCTTGAGAGTCCAAAGCTTTATCATTGTGCCACCTCTTGGACCATAATCACTGGATTTTATACCATGCAGAAAGATAGATTTTCCATCCCATATAGGAGGCATCATCTGCAGTGTGTATGTGTGCCGGGATAGCCTGAGGGTACTTCTTCCCGAGCTAGTGCTCTCTGGGTTGGAGAGAACTCAAATGGAGCTGATCTAGGCTGCTGTGTGGGAGAGGGATCAGGAACTTGTGCTGCACCAACTTCCACAGGAGATACACTCTGGAACTCTCGGAGCCGGAAATCAATTTCCAAGTGTCTTTAATCAGAAGAGCAGCTGTTTTTATACTCTCCAAGTAGGGTGGAAACAGGATGTGATATAGAGAGGGTGGAGAGAAAAGTGACTGGTGAAAATCAGAGTGTGACAAAGAAGGGATCAGTGTGTGACAAGGAGGGGGTGGAGCAGGAGAGAATCCTATCATAGAACCACCAATGCCCTGGAGTGCTTTATGTAAAAGTGATTTATGTAAATAGACCAAAGCTTTGGATCAGTAAAATCCCTATATAGGCATATGGTTAAGCAGAAGCCAGGGGGAGGTGGCAACTACCCAACATCTCCCCCTTTCTTTTTAACTTTTTGCCATAGTATCAGGAGTGCGGGGCACTTTGTGAGGCAGGGAGACTGATATGAGGCACACCTTTTTTGGGGTTCTACTGTCCCTCCTTGCTCAACCTCTCCGTGGAGAGAGAGACTAACAGGATTGACACACCCCTCAGGCTCAAGCCCTTCCAAGCTCAACCATATCCTCACAATTCCCCAACATCTTCCTCTTACTTAATGGCCATATATAACTGGGTCAATGTCTGTAAAAGGCTTCATCTCTGTCAGGGGAATAGCAGTGTAGGGGTGAACAGAAACCTGTTGGGAAGAAAGCAGAATGATAGTGTGTAAGTGTCTTTAAAAAGAACTAGCACAAGACGGAGGGATAAGTAAGAGTAGCAAGAGACAGAGTGAGCCTGATGGGTGGAGGAGTGGGGGCCTGATAAGCCGAGGGGCTAGAGGGGTGACCTGGTATTGCAAAATCCCGAGTCAGCTGGCGGTAAGTTCTATGAACTGCTACAGTCATTCTTCAAGAAGTCCAGCAGTATAAAAGGAGTGTCCAGCAAGTTCTATAGAAGCATCAGTCCAATATCAACGGCCAGGAAATAAATGCCACACGTCTATCTTGATGGAGGAGGACGGCCACTGGAACTTTTCTTCTCTACAGAGAGTGACCTGGAACCGCCAAAACATGGTGGGCGAAACAGAAGCAGGAAGAGCAGACACCGATGGTTGAGAGAAAGGCAGTAGGAAAGTCTTGTCCTTCGGAGTCTGTGAATCAGGTTCTCTAGATCGTGTCAGGTCACATCATGGGTTTCGGGGGATGGCTGTAATTGTGGGTGATGTCAGAAGTCAGGGGTCCAAGATGGATTTCTGGGGATTCTATATGAGCAGATGCTTCTTTATGCGAAGGCTTGTCATAGCTGTAGTCAATTACTTATGAAAAAACTTTGTAACAAATTAGAAGTTTACTACAATTGATAACTCAATGATTATAACTGGTTTAGGTATCTTTATAATTTCGTGTAAAGGTCATCTTACGTGACCTCATGTAGCAGTCTTTATATAGCAAAGTTTTCATACCGAATTTAAGTCACATATATTGATTCTTAACTATTTTTACATTGGGTTTTTAAGCAAACTCTGGTTACTAGAGTTAACACATTTTAGTGACAATTTTTTTTTTTTGGTACATTTACAATATCGGATTGATGCCAAATTTGTTGTGGATTAATTTCCACAAGATAGCTTACAGGACATTTTTGGGGGCCCTCCAAAAAATGTCCTGTATAGAGAATTTGTATTTTAACTTAGGAGATGATGAATTGTCACATTGAATATTTAGAGTTATACCTTAAACACTCAGTTACTTAAATGAATTGATTTTACCTCTTCTTGTAAAAATGTAACTTCAAAGTTACAATTTAACTGTTAAGTTAATGTTTACCAAACTTGAAACACGTATATTAAACATATAGTTTATAACACACAGGAGGAGAAAAACTTGCAAATAAGATATATCATTTCAAATGTGAATTTAGATCTACTGTCATATTTGAACCATCTTTACTCACACAGTTTAAGACTAAACATTTCATATTGATATCAAGACTTAAAAAAGAAATCAAAAGGGGAAATGAACAATTTTTGGACTGTTTCTGGACATCTCCAGAAACCATGGCTGCATCCAGCTGTTTGATATAAAGTCAGTTAACTTTCAGAGTACTCTGAGCACAATGGGTCATACAAAAATTATGGTCACTCAATTTTTTTTTTTCACTCACTCACTCACTCACAAAACACAACTGGCCAGTCATAGCATAAGACATTCATTCGGGGGGGGGGGGGGAAGTTCTGTGAATCAGATTTTTTTTTTTGATTCTGCCATGCTGTATTATGGATCCTGGGGTGCATCCTGTAGCCAGTCCTCTTGCAGCCAGTCTTCTTGTAGTGTTTCTTGTTCTTCAGGGATATCAGCGCCATCATATGGGTATTGCCGGACATGGCGGGCAGGAACCCAAACTGGCTTGGAGTAATTTTGTGGAAAAATACATGCAAAACCCCTCCCCATAGTCAACAGGGGGTCAGGTCCTTTCCAAACTTTATCAAGTGGGTCTTTCCATTTGACTTTAATAGCTGGGAGGGTGGGTGGTGTTTGCCAATGAAGAATTATAGGAGGTTGGTCGGAGTTTTTGTAAATATTAAAGAGATTTAATGTAGTTAAGGCTTTTGCCAGCTGGATATTAGGGGGGTACATTTCCCCTTTTTCTTTATTTAACTGAGCCTTAAGAGTTTGATGGGCCCTCTCAACAATGCCTTGTCCCTGTGGATTATACAGAATGCCTGTAGTATGAGTAATGTTCCAGAGGGAACAAAAATCTTTAAATTGTTTGCTGGTAAAAGCAGGTCCATTATCCGTTTTAAGTTGAAAAGGTAAGCCCATTACAGCAAAACAGGAGAGCATATGGCTTATAAGCTTTTTAGAGTTTTCTCCAGTCTGAGCTGTAGCCCACATAAACTTAGAGAAGGTATCAATTGAGACGAACACATATTTTTGTTTGCCAAAGTTAGGTATATGGGTAACATCAATTTGCCAAAGAGCGTTGGCTTTTAAGCCTCGAGGATTAACCCCTAGAGTCTGAATAGCAGGTGTTTTGATTAGACCTGCACAGGAGGAACATGTAGCAAGAATACGTTTTAACTGTGGCAGAGGAATATCAGGAAATCGAGCTCGAAGACCTTTAAGATTAACATGGGTTAGGGAATGAAAGTCAGCAGGATTAGAGACAGAGGCTAGGAGAATTCCTGTGGAGGCAAGGCGGTCAGCTACAGCATTCCCTTCAGACAGGGGACCAGGAAGAGGGCTGTGGGAACATAGGTGCTGAATATACAGTGGATGGGTTCGAGAACAGAGCATAGAGGCAATTTGAATTAAAAGAGGAGAAAGTGGGTTGTCATCAATTCTTACATAAGATCGAGCAAGCCATGGAAGTAAGTTAACATTATACACACTGTCAGCAAAAAGGTTGAAAGATTCTGGTACAGCTTTTAATGCAAGGAAAACAGCATAAAGTTCTTTGTACCGAGGGGAATTATCAGGAAGTTCAGTAAAGAGAGGTTTGGGGTATTGCTGGTCTGGATAATATATAAGGGCAGCAGCTCCCTTTTTTCCACCATCAGTGAACACTGTAGGAGCAGAGGGGATGGGATCTTGAGAGAAAAGTTTAGGTACTAGTAGAGGCAACAGAGGTAAAGAAGCTATCAAATTATTAGAGGGAAAATGATTATCTAATTGTCCTGGAAAACCCATTAAACTTATGGCAAAACGAGAATGGTGGCATATGAGCCATTCTGTATCAGTGAGAGAAAAGGGAAGAATGATTGAATCTGGTTCCCTTCCTAAGACCTGAACCGATCTGTTTCTTCCTTGGCAAACCATAAATGCTAAGGCATCAATCTCGGTAAGGAGTCTTGGAGCTCCACCTACTGGCGTATGAAGCCATTCGAGAACGCCATGTTTCTGCCACAATGCCCCCACTACCGTGGGGGTGGAGTTAAAGATTAGAAGATTTACTGGAGAGGAGGGGGAGAACCGAACGAGGTGCATGTCCTGAAGAGCCTGGTTAACTTTTTCCAGAGCCAAGGATGCTTCGGGGGTTAACATACGCTTTGAGGAGGACTGTTTGTTTCCTTTTAACAGATCGAACAGTGGTTGCAGGCAGCTTGTAGGCAGATAAAGATACTGCCTAAGCCAATTCAAATTTCCAAGAAAACTTTGTAAAGAAGCAAGAGTGAGATTAGAAGGAAAAGTAACACAAGGTTTTAAAGGACGAATCTGCGTTAGGGAAATCTCTGAGCCTAAGAAAGATATTGGAGGGATTAGCTGTATCTTCTCAGGAGCTACATTAAGTCCACTTCTCTTTAAGGCAGGGATTAGAAAATCACGTAGGGCGGAGAGATCTGTATCTAATTCTCCCCATATTAACACGTCATCCATATAATGAAAAACCTTAAGGCCCTTATGAATATATGGAAAAAGGGCAGATTTAACAACCTCTTGACAAATAGTAGGACTATTAGCCATGCCCTGGGGCAGTACCACCCATTCAAATCTATCAGCAGGGCTGGCATTATTAATAGAAGGAACAGAGAAAGCAAAACGTTTACAGTCTTGTGGGTGTAAGGGAATAGAGAAAAAAAAATCCTGTATATCAATAGCTATGATTAGAATTCCTGTGGGAATTGCGGAAGCAAGAGGCAAACCCCTTTGGGGGGAGCCCCAAACCTGCATGGTTTTATTAACTGCACGAAGATCTTGGAGGAGGCGCCATTTTCCTGAGCGCTTTTTAATTACAAAGACTGGAGTATTCCATGGGCTCCAAGAATGACGAATGTGTCCCAAAGATAACTGCTCTTGGACGAGTTTTTTAAAAATTTCTAGCTTCTCCCTAGGCAAAGGCCACTGTTCCACCCAGACAGGCTCATTAGAAATCCAATCTAAGCGGGGAGTTCTGTTACGAACAGTGGCAGTTAGTACTGGGGGTGCTGGTTGGGTCTAGCACTCTCACAGGAGTGAGTGTGGTGTCCTGCAGAGGTATCTGAGGATATCACTACATCTAAAGATTCCAGCAAGTCTCTTCCCAATAAATTGGTGCTTATATCAGCTATTAAAGGCTGAAAGCGTCCGGTAGTCCCTTCTGGATCTTCCCACACAAGGGAATCTTGTGTGCGGAATGCCTGAGTCAATCCTCCAACACCATGTAAGCGTGGTCCTGGGAGGAGTTCCCAACTCTGGGGAACCTCTGCTTGTCTTAATATTGTCTTATCTGCTCCCGTGTCAATCAAACACTTAAAAGGAATATTACCAATCTTTACTGTCATAGTTGGGTGACCCCTTTCTAAAACAGGGGTGGTCCATAAAATCTCAGGCTCCGAATTTGAGCTGTTCTCTTGCTCCAGCCGGCTATTTCTATGCTGGAAGTTCCCACATACCACAGGTTCCTCCTTCTGCTCACCCTCTGTTATTGTTACTTGGCGTGGTGGGTATAGCGACGGATTGGGTCCCAAGCTGGGCTTCTGTTTGTGGAAGAAGGGCACAGCACCAAGCGGGCGACCTGCTTCCTTCCCTCTTGGGGGCGGGGCTAAGGGAAGCCCCATACCTAGTTTAAATCCCTGTTTACATTTGGCAGAGGCGTGCCGTTCCTATGGAACCTTGACCAACAATCTCTCCTCCAGTGAAATCCTTTCTGGCATCTGGGACAAGGCATTCGTGGTCTCTGGTTCCCTGTCTGGAGGCGGGGTTGCCCTGACTGGAGGTGGGGTCGCCCTGACTGGAGGTGGGGTCGCCCTGACTGGAGGCGGGGTCACGCTCTATTTTCTGGACATTGGTTACGCCAATGCCCTTGCCGACCGCACTGAAAGCAAGCTCCTTTTTGCTTATGTAAGGTAGCTGCATAGGCCTGTAACATAGGTCCTTGAAAAGAGCTTGATCTGAGATCCTGTGTAGCTAGAATCCAAGTATCTGGGTGTTCGTTTTTAAGAGTGATACAGGCCTGTCGAAAATGCAGAAGCATTCCATCCCAGACTATGGATCGCAGAAGGAGAAAACGAGTGTCAGGATTATAAATCTTCCTTTCCAAACTCGACTGGACCCTGGCAATGAATTTAGTGAGGGATTCATCAGGTTCTTGTTGCAGGGAGAGAATGGGGGCTGAGGCTGCTCCCATGGGTGGTGTTAATCGCTCCCATGCTTTTAATGCACACAGGCGTACTTGATCAAAATACCCCGCTGGAAACTTGGCTTCCGCCTGTTGAATCCCTGTTTCTAATTGGCCTGTTCCAAACAATGCATCAAAATTACCCTCTGGCTGATTTTGAATATTTTTCCGTGATTTTTGTAAACATTCATCGCAAAAGAATGCCTCCCATTGCAGGAAGAGGGGGCCTGGGAGCGTAGCACGAGTCACATCTCTCCAATCTTGAGGGGTATTAAGGTTCTAAAGCAGGCCTTGTAAAACGGACCTGGTCCATGGGGCATGAACACCGTCATCTTTGATAGCCTGGCGTAGTTCCTTCAGGTCTGTGGCGGAATATGGATACCAAGCCTGAGGTTTTTGTCTATTGGGGGCAACATTGACCGGAAATGTGTGGACTTGCTCTGATAAGTGTGTAGCGGTAGGAGGAGTCACCAAAGTGGAAGCTTCTGGACAAGTGGCCGAAGAAGTGGTTTTGGAGGCTACAGGAGAATAAGGACATGTGTCTATCAAAATAGGGGTGGGTGAAGAAGCAGCCGTGGAGGCAGCAGGAGGTTCCGGACACGTTTCTGCCAAAATGGGGGTGGCCGAAGAAGTGGCTGTGGAGTCCAAAGGAGAATTCGGACACGTGTCTGCCAAAATAGGGGCCTCAGGGCAAGATGCCAAAATAGGGGCCTCAGGGCAAGATGCAGAGGAATTAGGGTGGGTCAAGATCACGACAGGCCTTTGCTTCTTCTTGTTTTTAAGGTGCTGGTTAAGTTCTATGATTACTTCCTTTATCTCTTTGATCTCAGCCTCTAGGTCCTTAAGCCTTTTGAGAGGTTGACCTATATATCCCTTAAAAGCTGCTATGATGATCAACAGGATATAAGGTGAAGCCCCAAGAAAAATGTCCCAGATATATAAAAATTGTATACTGGAAAAAGAATGCAGGATTTGGAAAAGATTTTCCATGGTGGAGAGATCTCAGGAAAACAATAAGAAAGAAAAAAAATCACAGTGCCTTAACACAATATTGCAGATACCCAAAAGGTGTGTACTTATCTAAGATGTCTTCTTGTAAATCTGCTGCTTACGGGTCCCTGTTCGGGCGCCAGATGCCGGGATAGCCTGAGGGTACTTCTTCCCGAGCTAGTGCTCTCTGGGTTGGAGAGAACTCAACTGGAGCTGATCTAGGCTGCTGTGTGGGAGAGGGATCAGGAACTCGTGCTGCACCAACTTCCACAGGAGATACACTCTGGAACTCTCGGAGCCAGGAAAGCAATTTCCAAGTGTCTTTAATCAGAAGAGCAGCTGTTTTTATACTCTCCAAGTAGGGTGGAAACAGGATGTGATATAGAGAGGGTGGAGAGAAAAGTGACTGGTGAAAATCAGAGTGTGACAAAGAAGGGATCAGTGTGTGACAAGGAGGGGGTGGAGCAGGAGAGAATCCTATCATAGAACCGCCAATGCCCTGGAGTGCTTTATGTAAAAGTGATTTATGTAAATAGACCAAAGCTTTGGATCAGTAAAATCCCTATATAGGCATATGGTTAAGCAGAAGCCAGGGGGAGGTGGCAACTACCCAACATCTGTGTGTGTGTGTTGTTTGACTCATAATTCCAGATCATTAGTATGCCAGTTATGTCTCTCTTACAAGCATGAATATGCATGTACACAAAATTATTAATCAGATACATATATAGACACAGGTTCATACTTATATATTATATACATGTTTATAACATTCTCTTATATTGAGACATGAAGAACACTAAACTAGGAATTAGAGAACCAGATTTTTCATAATAGCATTATTAGTTGTATTGAGGATTTAAACATGGGCCACCCATGCTGAACTGCCTTTATTAACTTCCCCTCTCACATTATGTGATTGGTTTATATTAAGAAATTTAATAAATATAGTCCTATGAAGCTCACTGTTGTGTTTATTATAAAAATGTTTCCCAGGGATAATATTCACATATTGTACAAAGCTTAGTCTATGAAGACTCAGGGGATAGACTTCTCTTTTATAATTATGAAGAATAGTTGTGTTCATTCTGAACACTTTTTTTTAATAAGGACTATGTAATTGATTCTATTTGTTTTTCTGTTTTGACTCTATAAGGTTCCTTTGTATCCAAACTCTAACAATAAATTGGACTTCAAACATAATCACTGTGTATATATTCAGTTAATAATGACTAACAACCAACTAAATTCCCAAGTCAAGAAAAGAACACATTATAAGGAATATAGATAACATAAGAAAAATAATGGGGGACAAAGGCAAGATGGTGACCAGAAGCCAAGCCTAGGGAACTTCTCCTAAGGAAATATCTTCATATCCTGATCTATCTGCTCAGAAATAAGATCACAGAGAATGTGAGACCCATAGGGTTACGGAGGTTATACAGGCTCCTGTGCTGAATATGGGCCCCAGGTTAGATCTATGTGTCTTACAGTTAACAAACAGTATGTATTTATTTTACCCATGTTTGGGAGAAACTTTCTTCCCTATTCAGCTTTATAGTCCTATTTCCAACTCTGACACCATCTCCCCAGACAATACTTTTAGCTCACCTGCATGTTAGCTGTTGGGTTCGGGCAAAAATTAGTAAACTCATGGGTCTCTTGGAAAAGTAGACACCCTAACTTATTCCAAAATGAAGACCCCCAAATCCCATCTGCTATATTCTTATCCTTAGTTCCCTGATTATTAAACAATTTGTTTTGCTTTGTATCTTAATGCTTTTTAGTCACCATGTTGTAGATGCTACCATGATGTCAACTTAACTTCCCTGGGCAGATGAACTCACCAATGTGTCCTGGAACCCCATATCTCCAGAGACCTGCCCAACTAGAGAAAGATATAAACAGGCTGGGTGTATGGATCAACCTTCCAATGTCCATGTCCATAGGAGAAACAGTTATAGAAGCCAGACCTACTTTCTGCACCCCATAATGATTGTGACTCCACACTCCCAGGGGGATAAACAATAGGAAATCTTCCAATAAAGGGCATGGGACACAAACTCGGGTGGTAGGCATTGTGTGCAATCGTATCCCTCTTGTCCAGTGGTCTTATCGATCATTATCAAATAAAAGAAAAAAGAAAAAATAGGTATGCAAAAAAGCCACAAAAGAAACCTGTAACATACATGTACAGGAGGACTTTTTTAAAAAAAGAAAAAGAATTAAACAGAAGGAAAACACAGGATATCTGCAAGGCTTTCTTTATTTCCCCCATTTTCATCTCTCTACCTCTACTTCACCCCCAAGCCTTGAAAACAGGAACTCAAATCTGCAGAGGCTGTAGCTCTGAGGTATGCACCCTTTGTCTCCTACTGACAGACCTTGCAAAAGGACATTCAGAACCTCAGATCACACACACATACACATTTGGGGGTAGGGAGGCTTAAAAATTACATTCCAAACTTCAGATGCTACTGTGAAATTGCTTAGACAGCCTAAACCTTAAAAGGGAGTCAAAGGTGTACTAGTCTCAGCAGTGCACCAAGCCACATATGTAAGGGGATCTAACACTCAGAAGTGACTGTGCTCAAACTGGGTGATAGAGTGAGGAGTGACTATCTTGCAGCTTTTGACCCCTACAGAATATTTTGGGGAGTGATTAGTAGACTCAGCTGAGGTGAAGTATAATGAGCTGCTCGTGGATACTAGAAGCTTAGAGAATAAATTTCCCAGATAATGCAATCTCCTGCCCAGATTACCTTAGTTTCTGTTCTGTGCCTAGACTGAGACCCCAAAGAGACCAATCAGACATACTGATAACACCAAAGAACTCCAGTGGCAATGGACTACAAACATGAGCAGAAAGCAGAAGGGTTATCTTGTCTTCAGGCCAGTCTTACTGAAATATGAAAAGAGAGCAAGTGTGTATGGCCTCTCCAAGATTGATCTTGGAATGCAGATAGGCCTAAAACAACCAGATAATCTGTCGACCTAACACTTCAAACAACCAAGTAGCCGTACACTCAACTCAGATAAGCAACAGTTAAAGATCTGAAAAGGAAACTAAAAGCAGGACCTGACCAAATTGTAAGTAGGGCATCAAAGTAAAAACCCTGTGGTGAGGGGTAGACATGCAGCTTCCTGGGACAGTGGGAGGTGGGAGTGGGTGGGAGGGATGGGTCACAGTCTTTTGGTTGTGGGAATGGTGTTTATGTACACTCCTAGCAAAATGTAGACATATAAATCACTAGTTAATTAATTTGAGATCGGGAAAATCAATTGTATGTCTCAAAGTTTTTCAAAACACAAACTGAATCTTTTTAATATATAGGCTGTGTATGTGATATGCGGACTCTCTCAAAAGCCTAGACCAAGTAGATCAGAAGCATCTAATAGCACAGCTATATACAAGATATTGGGTATTGTACAGCAAACCCTAACAAAAGGACTTTTCAAAGTTAACCCAATTACCAAATAATGTGATGATAACATTAACTATCGATTGTCTTTTGGAAGCCTAAGACAGCAGGAACCTCACATCTCCACTATAGAGCCCCTACTTCCCCCAGTCCTGGAACCCTTGGATAGGGCCCTCTTTCCCATATGCTTCTCCCAATCCATATCAAATAATATTGCATCTGCCGATCACAACCTAAACAACGCAACGATTGCCACCTCAACATGCTTCACTTCAGACTGTGTCCAGAGACTTCACGTGTGGAATGACAACCCTTTAGCTTCATTACTCGGGTGAGACCTTTCCTTTCATAGTATACTCTAATTTCATCTCAGGTGGTTCACTTTCTAACAAAGTCCCATAACCTAGATATACACCAGTTTCTGTGAGAGAGAGCATATCTTCACATGTATCTATAAACTACTGCAAAATATCTACCTGAAAGCAGAAGTACACTAGAGTTTGCAGTGAGTACCTCCCTAACACTTTCTCTCCACTATTCCAAGCTTTGGGTCCATGATTGCTCAAAAATTTGGCTTCGTATGTTAACTCTCTTTTCAGTCACCAGGTTCCACATGCCATTAGGATGCTGGCCAGGCTTCCCTGTATTGAAGACCACACCAATGTGTCCTGGAGCTCAGCTTCCCCAGAGACACACCCTACTAGGGAAAGAGAGAGGCAGACTGGGAGTATGGACTGACCAGTCAACGCCCATGTTCAGTGGGGAAGCAATTACAGAAGCCAGACCTTCTACCTCTGCAACCCACAATGACCCTGGGTTCATGCTCCCAGAGGGATAGAGAATGGGAAAGCTATCAGGGGAGGGGGTGGGATATGGAGATTGGGTGGTGGGAATTGTGTGGAGTTGTACCCCTCCTACCCTATGGTTTTGTTAATTAATCCTTTCTTAAATTAAAAAAAAAATACTTATGGGGAGAAGTGAATGGAAAAAAAAAAGTAATCAACTATAACCAAACCTGCTCTGCAAGTTCTATAAGTTTCCCTATAAACAATAAGAACATCACTAAAAACATGACATATATCAGAATCCTCAGAAAAGTTTAGAATAATGACACTGAAATATCTTAATTCCACAGTATCAATAAATGTCAATGGCCTAAATTCAACCATTAAAAAGCTCAGAGTAACAAGATAGATCAGAACACACAACCCAACCATATGTTGTTTGCAGGAATCCCAACTAACTCAACAAGACAAACACAAACACAAAGTGAAAGCATGGATAACTATCATAACAGATAATGGTCACCACCACCAACAGAAAGGAACATTCTCATATCTGACACATTAGACCCTAAAATAAATAAAGTAGTAAAAGATAGTCATGGTCATTACGTAATTCTCAGAGGATCAGTCAACCAGGAGGATTTAACTATTATTAACATCTGTGTGCCAATGAGGGTTCATCAAAAACTTTAAACATCTGATGAAAGAAATACAGAATACATCAATAGTAACACAGTAATAGTAGGATACTTCAACACCCCACTTTCTCATTTAGACAGATAATCTAGCATGCAGTAAAAATTGAAACAGGAGAATTAAATGAAGACATAGATAAACTTGACCTTCTGGACATTTTCAGAGTCCTTCAAAGGAATTGGAATGCACACACTTGTGTCCACATGGAACATTCTCAAGGATAGACCATTTGTTAGGCAGTACTCAGAGAGAAATTCATAGCTACACAGGCACACATTAGGAAATAAAAAACAAGTTCAAGTGAACAACCTATCTCCACAACTTAAAGACTTAGAAGAAGAGGAACAAAGGAATGCTAAAGCAACCAGAAGGACTGAAATAATTAAAATTGGGCCATAAATAAATAACATTGAAAATAAGAGAACCATAAAAATATCAATGAAGCTTAATGTTGGTTCTGTGAAAGGGTAAACAAAGTTGGAAAACATTTGGCCAGACACACACACACACACACACACACACACACACACATAGAAGAAGAGGAGGAGGAGGAGGAAGACTCAAGTAAGTAGGATTGTATATAAAAGAGATATCACAACAGACACCACAAAAATTCAAAGTATCATGCAAGGCTTCTACAAACAATATGCCACCAAACTAGAGAAAGTAGGAGAAATAAAGAAAAAAGTTCCTAGAAACATACAACCTTCAAAAATTAAAGAGGAATTAGAAAATATGAACAGGTAAATCACAGTCAAAGAAATTGAAACAGTTATCAAGAGCATTCCATCAATAAAAATCCAGGACCAGATGGCTTTATGGATGAATTCTACAAAACCTACAGGGAAAGGTTAATCCCTCTACTTTTAAAGCTCTTCTAAAGATTGAAGACACAGAAATACTCCCATCTTCTATGAAGCTAAAATCAGCCTGATACCAAAAGCAGACAGGGATGCAAGGGAAAAAAAAATAAAGAAAGAAAGGAAGGAAGGAAGGAAGAGGAAACTACAAACCAGATGCAAAAATATTGAACAAAATTCTAGCCAACCAGATACAACAGCATTTTAAAAAGATTGTACATCACAACCAGTTGGGATTTATCCCAGAAATGCAAGGCTGTTTCAATATAAGTAAATCAACCAATATGATCCACCACATCAATAAAAGAAAGCCAAAAAACACATGATTATCTCAATAAATACAGAGGAACCTTTTAACAAAATCCAACATAATTTCATTAAAAATACTACAAAAAATGGGATGGCCTTTTTGGTAAATCCAGGTCACCCATTACCTGGGGCCCTAGTCAGGGACTCCTTGGATTCCCCCATAGACAATGTGGGCCAAGCCCTTTAATAGATGCCTCTTTCTACCAGCAAAGGTGGCTACCATGAGGAACATCATCATAGACCTCTTGTGGGCCTCTCAAAGACCACACTCTCACTTTAATGTGGCAATGGTAGGGACTGCTCCACTCTCTGAAGGGAGGCTAGATAATCTACTTTACTATTTAAGGAAGATTGGTCCTGAAATGAGTGGAGCCTAGAATGTTACCAGCTGTGACCATGGACTGCATATTCCGATAGATGGAATGGGGACACAGAACTCTGGTGGTGGGAAATGTGTAGAAGCATACTCTGTTATATCATAATTTTGTAAATCATTATTAAATCACTAATAAAATAAAATTAAGAAATAAAGGCAATGGTTTAATTTTACCATTGGAGCTTACCAGGTACTAAGTCAATCATTCTTGTCATTTATTTTTGCTACACAAAGAGTCTTCCTTTCTGAAGTAGCACCAAGTTAAATATGAATTCTATACCTCATATTTGTAAGTGAATTCTTTTTAAATTCAAGAGCTTTAGTGACTAATGAAATGACCCTGATTTTTTTCATTGAAAAAATTGAAATACTCAGTCAAAATTTTGTATGTAAGCATAGCTCCAAATATAATGCCATAATATTACTGCTTGAAAAGCTTTCAGCATAAATAATTGAAAGTTCCAGCTGATGAGATTGGGATGAGTACAAAGATGGTTCTAATTGAATCATAAAAGGGATAGCTCTCAGCTATCATAACTGAGAAGTAGAAGTTTTCTCTCTCTAAACTTTTAGTTCAAAGAGGAATTTCTGAACCTTTGCATTCATAACTTTATCAGGTATTTAGGACATATTTGGAGAAAAATGACTATAAAATTTATGTTTCTTCTTAAAATTTTTATTTAATCATTGAAAATCAATGCATACCTTATTATAGTTAATTTGAGAACACAAGAAAGAAGAAAAAATGAAAAGAGATGAGTCACTGAAAAATCCTGTTCCAGAAATTATTAGCATGCTGTTTATGGAATTCTCACAAGTCGTACATTGCCACTTGTGTGCATGTACCTATGAGCAATAGAGCATAGCTTATTTCCATCTCCACAGCCCTCTAAATTCCTAGGAAACAGAGAGCAAGGGTATAGTTTTTCTTGAGTTCTGCATTTAGTTATTAAGTTAACATCCTGAAAGATTGTTCTTGCTGAGAAAAATAAAATGAAAAAAAGTATTTTTCTCTCTTCTATTAAAAGGTTGATCATTTGGGAAAAATAAGATGAAGGAATGCAATGAAAACATTTTAGCGAAAGAGACTAGCAGTCACTTTGAAAGGATAAGTGATGTCTTTTATGTATATTTTGTTTACTTTTAATGAGAGAGAGAGAGAGGAGAGAGAGAGAGAGGAGGGAGAAAGAGAGGGATCAGAGAACTGCTCAGTTTGACTAATGATAGGGTGGGGGAATAAACTTATGATTTGTGGAGTCTTAGGTGTGAAATTTTTTTGCATAAACATTTTATTGCCTTTCAATCCCAGAGAAGTGATGTCTTATTTGGATTTGTGATACAGATTTTTTTCTGCTCGATGTATCAGTAGGGTTTGGTTGGTGCATGCCGGGCTCCACTACTCCTCAGTATCATTTTTTTTCTGTGATAGGCAAGAGATTTAGAAAGAGATCAAGAGAGGGATGTAGGGATAGAGAGGAAAGATGTATGCAGGGCTGCTCCACTGCACATAAAACTCCCCCTCACATGGCACAGGTGAGGATTGGAGACTTGAACCTAGGTCCTCACACATGGTGATGTGTGTACTTTGCGGGATGAAACAGCCTTGTCCAAGTAGAAATTTCTTAATTTGAAAAGCATGTTGTAGAGTTCATAAATCTCTAAATCATAAGTCTTGGTTAAATTCTGAAAACATTATGTGTTTGAAAATAATGAGTAGTGATTGTTTTCTTCAGATAGTAAGAGAACATGTATCTTTAAAAGATGTGTCATTATTTATAGTTGTCCAAGTTGTTTATGCAGTACAGGGCAAGCAATCTACAGATATCTTGTAGAACTTGTAAGTGAATTTAGAAAGTGACAGGTTAGAATATAAAAATGCATTTCCTGAAACTAACAACTGGAATATAATGAATAATTCTATTTATAATAGTATCAAAAATATTACACATTTTGGAATAAATATAACAAATGAAGTGTAAATTTACCCCATCAAAACCAGAAAGTTTATAAGTAGAGATGATGTTTATAGTCTAAAGACCTAATATTGTTATGTAGTCATTTTTATACAAATACTTCTACCAATCTAAGGCAGTTATAGTAAAGTGTCAACAAGCATGCTGTAATGTTGTTTTCATTACTTTTGAATATACATACAAGTCTAAATGTCAGTGAAATAGAACAGTTGAAAGGGAAATGTGAAACAATTAAAGAAAACTAAGCTTCATATCCCCATCCAGAGTGTGATATTATACCCTGCAATCTCATGGTCTTTTGACTGTTTATCATAAATTAAAAATTAAAAAATAGTCCATTTAAAAATCCTAATATAAAAACTTGTGAATATTAAAGAAACCAGAAGAGTAACTTTGACTTTGGTATATATATGCCAAGAAATAGACTTTCAGAGTTGGACAATTGGTTTTGGTTTGGTGCAGGTAGTAAATGAGACACTTTTACCAAAGAAGAGAGACACTTTTTTCAACAAAATAATGGAAAGAAAAATTAATGTAAAAGTATAAAGCTATAACTCTTAAACAACAACAAAAAGAAGTAAAGTAAAATTAGCAAACCTACAAAATGACATTTTGGGTGTGATAAAGAAAATGCATTATTTTTTAAATATTCACAAGATGAATTGTATAAAAATAAAAATGTTCTAAAGACTACAATAAGGAAATAAAATTTAAGTAGCATTATAGGGTAAATTTTCAAAATATGAATAACAGTAATTTTTATTTAAAAATTAACAGTTCATTATTTTTATCTTTTACTTTGTAGGACAGAGAGAAATTGAGAGGAATGATATGGAGAGAAAGAGAAATACCAGCAACACCGATTCATCACTTAAGAAGCTTCACTTCTGCAAGTGGGGGCCCGGGGCTTGAAACTGGGTCCTTGAGCATGGTGGTGAGTGCACTCAATATAAGGCACCATTAGGTCCCCTGTGTAAAGATTTTTATATAGAAATCTTAAAAACAATCCTATTAAAATGTAAACATATAAACCACTATTTAATTAATATGAGAGGCGAAAAACTGATGATATGTCTAGAACTTCTTAAAACAAAGACTGAGTCTTTTTAATACATAGGCTGTCTTTGATATGTTGTCTCTCCCAAAATCCTAGACCAGGGAGAACAGAAGCAACTGGTAGCACAGATATACAAAATGCTGGGTATTATACCCCAAACCCTATCAAAGGGACTTGCCAAAGTTAACCCTATCACCAAATAATGTGACGATAACAGCAACTATCCATTGTCTTCTTGAACCCTAAGACAACAGGAACCTCACATTTCCACTATAGAGCCTATATTTCCCCCAGTCCTGGAACCTTAGGATGGGGCCCACTTTTCTGCATGCTGCTCTCAATTCAAATCAAATAATATTGCATCTGTGGATCGCAACCTAATCAACGCAACAAGTGCCACCCCAGCATGCTTCACTTCAGACTGTGTCCAGAGACTTCTGGTGTGGAATGACAAGCCTTCAGCTTCATCACTCGGGTGAGACCTTTCCTTTCATAGGATTCTCTAATTCCATTCCAGGTGTTCCACTCCCCAATAAAGTTCCCAAACCTAGATATAGTCCAGGTCCCCTGAGATAGAGCATAGGTTCACCCGTGCCCATAAACTAGGGAAAAAATATATACCTGAAAGCAGAAGTACACAAGAGCATGCAGGGAATACCCCCCAACACTTCATCTGCACTATTATAGTCTTCAGGTCAATGATTGTTCAACAATTTGTTTGGCTTTGTATGTTAACTCTCTTTTCAGCCACCAGGTTCCGGATGCTGACCAGACTTCCCTGGACAGAGGACCCCATCAATGTGTACTGGAGCTCTACTTCCTCAGAGCCCCACCCTACTAGGGAAAGAGAGAGGCACACTGGGAGTATGGATCGACCAGTCAATGCCCATGTTCAGCGGGGAAGCAATTACAGAAGCCAGACCTTCCACCCTCTGCAACCCACAAAGACCCTGGATCCATATTCCCAGAGAGATAGAGAATGGGAAGGCTCTCAGGGGAGGGGATGGGATATGGAGATCGGGCTATGGGAATTGTGTGGAACTATACCCCTCTTATTCTATGATTTTGTTAATGTCTCCTTTCTTAAATAAAAAAAAAGGGCAATAAAAGGGAAAATAAATAAATAAATAGAAAGTTCATTAAAAAAAAGAAATCTTACAACCTAATAGTATGAATAGATAAAATCAAATAAATGGCCAAAGTTTTCATCAATCATTCTCTCAAAAAAAACTATATGAATATCTAATAAGCACATAGAGTATCATCACTATGATAGCAATAAAAAAATAAACTGAAGATTTAAATAAATTCCACCTTTCTTTTCTTTTTTAAAATTTTTTATCTTTATTTATTTATTGGATAGAGACAGCCAGAAATTGAGAGGGAAGGGAGAGATAGAGAGGGACAGAGACAGAGAGACCCCTGCAACACTGCTTCACAACTTGCAAAGCTTTCCCCCTGCAGGTGGGGTCTCGGGGTTTGAACCTGTGTCCTTGAGCACAGTAACATGTACACTGAACCAAGTGCACCACCACCAAGCCCCTCTTCTTCTCTTTTTAATAAGGATTTCTTTTATTTATTTGTTTATTTGTTTATTTATTTATTTATTTATTTTACTATTAGATAGAGTCAGAGAGAAGATGAGAAGGGAGGGGGAAACAGAGAGACACCTGTAACCCTGCTTCATCCATTTGTGAAGCTTTCCCCATTCAGATGGAGACCAGGGGCTTAATTCTGGTTCCCTGAACATGCTACCTTTTTCTTTTAAACTAAGTTAAATAGCAACACTATCGAGCATTAACAAAGATATCTATAAGAATTTTCACTACTAAAACAAATTTGGAAAACAGTTTGACTTCCATAAAAACTTAAATAAACAAGGGGGCAGGCAGTAGCACACTCAGTTGAGACCACACATTGCAGTGTACAAGGCCCCTGACTCAAAAACCTGTCAAGGCAGAAGCATCAGGAGCAGTGAAGCAGGGATGCAGGTGTCGCCATTTCTCTCCCTATCTCACCTCCCTCTCAATTTCTCCTTGTTCTATCAAGCATAAAGGAAAAAAAAAAAAAAAGGAAAAGTGGTGACCAGTGGCAGTGAATTGATCATGTAGGCACAAGCCCCTATAATAACCCCGGTGACAATAAAAAATTAATTAAATAAATAAAGTACTTTACCTTTGTTCTAGGAATTCACATTTATATGTTTATTCAGGTGAAATAAAGATATGGCTACATAATACTTGTACATGAAGGTTTAGTTAAAACAGCAACAGACTAGAAATAAAATGTGTATCAAACTGCATTATTTTGATAGTGTGGTGTGTCTATGTATTAGGACACTACAGTATAGAAAAAGAAAACTGAGCTTTCTACCTTCTAACAACTTGGACTACTCTTAAAGTCAGTCTACTTAATAAGAGAATCTAATCAAAACTGTGTATGCCACATAATTCTATTAATAAAAAAATGTTTAAAAATGAAAATTATATCCTGAAGACACAGGGCAAATAGATGGTTGCCTGGGACTTGGAGAGAGCAACAAACTGTGACATGTTTGCAAGGTGATTGCAATGGCATGTGTCTGGCCTCTTCAGCACTTTTAAATCATTTAATTAGGGGCTGGCTGGTGGCACATCATGTTGAGCACACATGATACATTGTAAGGAGCTGGGGTCAAGGCCCAGTCCCTACCTGCAGGGGTCATGAGTATTACAGCAGTACTGCAGGTGTCTGTCTTTTTTTTTTTTTTTTTTTTAATCATTGTTCCGGTTATCACTACTGTTGTTGTCATTGCTGTCACTGGATAGGACAGAGAGAAATGGAGAGAGACGGGGAAGACAGAGACGGGGAGAGAAATATAGATACCTGCAGATCTGTTTCACCACCTGTGAAGTGACGCCCTAGCAGGTGGAGAGCCATGGGCTTGAACTGGGATCCTTATGCCTGTCCTTGTTCTTCGTGTGTCTCTGTCTTTTTATGTCTATTTCCCTTTGATTTCTGTCTCTATCAAAATGATGAATTAATAAATAAAATATTTTAAATGATGTATGTAAATTATGTATGCACATAAACTATATGTATTTATGAATTTGATCTTTTTTTAATTGAAAATCTTTTTATTGTTGTTGGTTTTTTTTTAATTTCTTTATTGGGGAATTAATGTTTTACATTCAACAGTAAGTACAATAGTTCGTACATGCATAATGTTTCCCAATTTTCCATATAACAATACAACCCCGACTAGGTCCTCTGTCATTCTTTTTGGACATGTATTCTCTCACCCACCCACCCCAGAATCTTTTATTTTGGTGAAATACGCCAATTCCAGTTCAGGTTTTACTTGTGTTTTCTCTTCTGACCTTGTTTTTTAACTTCTGCCTGAGACTGAGATCATCCCATATTCATCCTTCTATTTATGACTTATTTCACTTAACTAATTTGTTCTTTTTTATTTTATTTATAAAAAGGAAACATTGACAAAACCATATGATAAGAGGAGTACAACTCCATATAGTTCCCACCACCAGAACTCTGTATCCCATACCCTACCCTGATAGCTTTCCTATTCTTTAACCTTCTGAGAGTATGGACCCTAGGTCATTGTGGGATTCAGAGGGTGGAAGGTCTGGCTTCTGTAATTGCTTCCCTGCTGACCATGGATGTTGACAGGTCAATCCAAACTCCCAGCCTACCTCTCTCTTTCCCTAGTAGGGTGGGGCTCTGGGGAAGCAGAGTTCCAGGACACACTGGTGGGTTTGTCTGTCCAGGGAAGTCTGGTCAGCATCATGCTAGCATCTAGAACCTGGTGGCTGAAAAGAGAGTTAACATACAAAGCCAAGGTTTTGTAGAATTCATTTGTAAAACCATCAAGTTCAGGACTTTTTTTCTTGGGAAGGTTTTTGATAATTGTTTCAATTTCATTAGCTGTGATGGGCCTGTTCATATTATCTAGTTACTCTTTATTTAATTTTGGAAGTTCGTAGTTATCTAGGATATTGTCCATTTTGTCCAGGTTCTCTAGCTTGATGGTATGTAGTTGTTCATAGAAGCCTCCCACAATATGGTGAATTTCTGCAGTGTCTGTTGTGATATGCCCTCTTTCATTTATGATCCTATTTATTTGGGTCTTCTCCCTTTTTTGTTTCGTGAGTCTGGCTAAAGGTTTGTCAATTTTGCTCACTCTTTTGACAAGCCAACATTTACTTTCGTAGATCATTTGTATGGTTTTCTTATTTTTAATGTTATTTATTTCTGCTCTAACTTTAGTTATTTCTGTCCTTCTGGTTGCTTTAGGGTTCCTTTGATCTTTCAAGTCTTTAAGATGTGCAATCAGGCTGATTATTTGTGCTTTTTCTTGTTTCCTAAAGTGTGCTTGTATGGCTATGAACTTCCCTGACAGTACTGCCTTAGCTCTGTCCCATATATTTTGATAGCTTCTGTCTTCAATTTCATTGAACTCTCGAAAGATTTTGATTGTTTCCTTTACTTCCGCTTTGACCCAGTAGTTGTTAAGTAGTGTACTGTTGAGTTTCCACATTTTGGGACTATTACAAATCTTTTGTTGATTGTTAAGTGTTAGTTTAATTTCATTGTGATCTGAGAAGATGCTTTGGATGATATCAATGCTCTTGAATTTGCTGATGCTGTCTTTGTGGCCTAATATATGTTCTATCCTTAAGAATGACCCATGTGGACTTGAGTAAAATGTTTACTCCAGTTTCTTGACATGAATAACTCTAAAAAAAGTACTATAGTTCTAGTTTATCTATCTCCTCATTTAGCTGCCTCATTTCTTTATTCTGCCTGGATGATCTGTCAAGTTGAGAGATTGGTATGTTGCTTCTTTGGAAGATTATATGCATTAAATAAATAAAAATGGAATTACCACTTCCACCTACACCATGCAAATATTTATCCAAAAGACACGCAAATGCTGATTCAAAGGGACTTGTGCATCCCTGTGTTCATCACTGTATTAATCACAATTGTGAAAGAGTGGAAGCAAAGTGAATGTCCATAGACAGGTGATTAGATATAGATTACATGGGATACTGCTCTGCAATAGAAAATGATGATATTATGTCCTTTGCAACAAAATGGATGGAACTAAAAGTGATAAATTTTAGCAAAACACATATAGAGGTGAAAGAAAACTGCTGGGTATATTGGAAAATAATTTGCACTCTCTCTTCTCTTGTTTCAATCATATTTTGAATCTAAAGAACTGATGATACACATGAATTTGCAAATACAATAAAGCAAACAAACTATAAATTTGTGAGAATTATGGTAGTTATTATTGAGAGGATATGGGGCACCAAAGTTTGGTTGCAGGTGTGGTTTGGGAATATATCCTGAAATCTTACAACCTACAATTAATCACAAATTTCTTGCCTGAGAAATGGGTCATTCTGATAATTTCATTAGTAAATTGAGATAGAGCCCTTGCTATAATTAGCATCAATTTTCATTAACAAAGTGTAATAATTTGAGTTTGATCTTTTCTGATGGTTTAAAATTTGAAAGTCACATTAATATGTATTTATATGATTAAAATGCACATTATGACTAATAATAAAAGTATAAATTTTTATGAAGTTTCCCTTATTTAAACACTCTGAAAGTAAAACATTACTCTCTTAGGAAAACTTTTTTTCCCCAATAAAATATTTAAAGGATTTTTTTCCTCTTCGTCTCTGATGACTATATAATGTTGTTCATAGAGATATCAACATGAAAATGTTCCTGAATACATCACAATTCGAAGGATTTCTTTCTGAGGTAAGTTCTTTAAACTAGATGGTATGAGCTCAAATAAAAACTTCCATCCTAGGTATCACAATAATAATATGTTGTCTCTGTAGGATGCTGTATTGTTATCAAATCCTGATGTTTACAAATGTATTGTCTTTAGGAAGCTTTTCTGGGACATTTTTTCTTAAGATTCCTTTCATATTTTCATGAGTATATACTTTCATCTTTTAGTTGTAAATAATGTTATAGTTACTTGATCTGTACTGTTACTTACTTGTTATTTATCCTGGCTTCTCATCTCAACTGATGTACTGATCAGCTATCAAGAGTGTTTTTACACTGAGGAGATGCATGCCTAAAGATGCTTCTGTGTACTCATTCTTTCAGACATTTGTTTATTTTCACAATGTTCCCTTGGTATTAAATGTCCATGTGGAAATCATAATTCTTGGTGTTTAGTATATAAATTGTTGAATTTCAACATATGGTGGTGTGTGTGTGTGTGTGTGTGTATGTGTGTGTGTGTGTGTGTGTGTGTGTCTGTGTGTAGACAAGCTGACATTCTTTTCCAAGAGACTTGATAAAGTCTGATTCATATTGACTATTGGAGAATTACTATTGAAGTGTCAAAAGAAGGTACTGACTTTTAGACATCTCTTTCTTTAAAATACTTAAGTGGCAGCCTGAAAAGTAGAAAATTTCATCTCCAGAATTGCACTCTAAAGTGATACTCCCCTTTGTCCATTCTTGTGAATGCCTCCATATATATATATATTCTACTGATGAAAGGGGTCAATAAAATAATTCCAAGATGGAGAGAGAACAGAGCACTTCCCACTGGTTTATGGTAGTGCAATAATCAATACAAGAGAAACCAAAAACTACATTATTATATCATTAGATACAGAAAAAGCCTTTGGCATTATATTTTGAAGCCTAGGCATGAAAGTTTTTTTTTTTCATAACCATCATGCTTTATCCCTACCTCTGACCCTTCTTTGTTTTTTGAGTCAATATTCTTGGGGATTTCTGGAGGCATGGCTATGGAGGAGGAGCTATTTCAGATTCCTCTTCTGTGAAATTATGAAAAACAACAACAAAAAAATCGCTTGAAATTCAATAAAATAAAACCTGGATTTTTTTCCCCTGAAACTCACTAAGCCACAGGTGAGTAAAGACAAATGTGGCTACTGGGTGAAAACTGGTTGAGGAGGAACTCTTTGGAACTCAAGAGGCCATGCCTAGTGACAGTTGGCTCCAAACTGGGAATATTGCTGGGAGAAGACCAAGGATAACATTCTGGTTCCTCATCAGGTCCCATCTCTCTGAGACCACTGGTTTCCAATCCAATGTCATACAAAATCTAGATATAGTGACTGGACATTAAAACAGAGAAATTGGGGTTGCGTTCCAATTAGGCGTGTGCATGTCATGTGATCAAGTAAATAAATCCTTTTCTCAATCTCCATTTTCCCCTTATCTGTTACCTCTATTATCTCTGTGATCTATATTAATAACTAGTAAGTAAATAAGTCAAAATTCTAAGTACTGTCATCACTATTAATTCCATTTTTTATCTCTGTTTCCTCTTTTGATCACTAGTGAGTGACAGAAGTAAATAATCTAAATATTATTGAAGGCCCCATGACCATTTTGCCAGATAGAAAAATTAATCCCAGCCAACTTCCTAAAAGGAAAGCAAGAGAATATGAACTATATTACTTTACCTCAGGGATAAAGTTAAAGCAAAAATGACTGTTGAATTTTATAGCTGTTACCTCTTAAGTAACTCTACTATCCAAAAGTGAATCTCGGCAAGCATGACTGAAAAGGTGAGGGAGGGATCTTCCAAGACTTAAGAAACCATGCTCCATCTTGCTGTTCCAATCATCTAATTCTCTCTTCAATTTGAACACAAGAGACCCTACTTAGAAGAACAAAGGAATCCTAAAGCACCAGAAGTCTGTAATAATTAAAATATGCAGAAATAAATCAATAATAATATAAAAATAAGATAAGGATATAAAAATCAATAACTATAAATGATGGATCTTTGAATAGGTAAACAAATTGACAAACCCTTGACCGGACTCTACAACAACAAAAAAATAAATAAAGAAGACTCAAATAAATATGAGTGTAAATGAAAGAGGGGATATCACAACAGACACTACAGAAATCAAAAGTATCATGTGAGGTTTCTTTTATTTTAAATTTTATGATCGTTGTATTGGACAGAGACAGCAGAAAATGAGAGGAAAGAGAGATAGAGATGGTCAGGTGGTGATGTACTTGGTTAAGCACCCATATTACCATGCACAAGTACCCAAATTCAAGCCCCTGGTCTCCACCTGCAGGGGGAAAGCTTTGCGAATGGTGAAGCAATATTGCAACTCACTCTCTCTCTTTCTCAGGTTTTTATTTCTTTTTCCATGAAAAGTGATAGAAGAGAGAAAGAACCAGATATCACTCTGGTATATGTGCTACCAGGGATTTAACTCAGGACCTAATGCTTGAGAGTCCAATGCCTTATCCACCGTGCCACTTCCTGGACCACATTTCTTTCCTCTATGACCACTTTTCCTCTAAATTTCTGGCTGTCTCTATCCAATAAACAAATAAAGATATTAGAAAAATATTAAGAGGGAGAGAGAGAACTGAAACACTGCTTTACTCTCAAAGCTTTCCCCCCATTGTTGGGGACAAGAGGCTTGAACCTGGGTCCTTGTGAATTGTGACATGTGCATTCAACAAGGTACACCACCACCCCACCCTCATGTGAGTGTTCTATGTACAGCTATATGCCACCAAGCTGAAAAACCTGGAAGAAATTTAAATAATTTTCCTAGAAACATGCAACATTTGAAAATTGAACCAAGTGGAACTAGAAAACATGCACAGGCCAACAATAGCCAAATAAAAAGACTAAATCAAGTTGGATTTATCCCAGTGAATCAAGGCTGTTTCAAAATACGTAAATCAATATAAGAGAAACCAAAAACCACATTATTATATCATTATATGCAGAGAAAGTCTTTGATAAAATCTAACATTCCTTTATGATCAAAATTCTACAAAAATACAAATAGAGAATTCCTTAACCTAGTGAAATCCGTATATAAAAAAACCCACAACCCACATCATACACAATGATGAGCAAGTTAAAAAGCAGCCTGCCTCAGATCAGATACTAGACAGGGCTGCCCACTATCATCATTACTACTTAACATATTGGAAATTTTTGCCATAGCAATCAAGAAAGAGCAAGGAATTAAAGGGAAACAGATTGAAAAAGAAGTCAAATTGTCACTATTTACAGATAATATGGCACTATACATAGCAAAACCTAAAGAATTCAGCAGAAAGCTCTTAGCATTACTAGGCAATATGGTAGGTGTCAGGCTACAAAATTAACACACAAAAGTCAGTGACATTCTTTTATGAAAACACTAAGTCAGGGGCCAGGTGGTGGTGCAACTGGTTGAGTGCACATATTACAGTGCCCAAGGATCCAGGTTCAAGCCCCCGAACCCCATCTGTAAGGGGAAAGCTTCACAAGTGTTGAAGCAGTGCCACAGGTGTCTCTCTCTCTCTCCCTATCACCCCCTTCCCTCTTGATTTCTGGCTGTCTCTATCTAAATAAATAAATAAATAAATAAAGATAATTAAAATAAAAAGAAAACACTAAGAAGAAAAAGAAATCCAGAAATCAGTCCTATTAATTATAGCAATGAGAATAATAATACATCTAGGAATAAACCTAACAAAAAATTGAAAGACTTTTATATTGAAAACTGTGAGTTACAATTCAAGAAAATTGAAAAAGATACAAAGTAGTAGGAAGCTATCCCATGTTCATGGATTGGAAGAATTAACATCATCAGAATATTTTACCAAGAGTCATATAAAATTTTAATGTAATCTTCATCAAGGTCCCACACATTTTTTAAAGAAAAGTAGAGCAAAAGCTACAACTTTATTTGGGACCAGAAAAGACCTACAAGTGCCAAAACAATCTTGAGAAGAAAGTACATAACTGGAGGCATCACACTCCTGTTGGTATGCTTCTAATTCTGCTTCTAAAAGCCCCTTCTGTTTCATTTGGTTTAATCTCCCCTGCTTAACACTATTCTATTTACATAACTAAGCACCAGCATGCCTGCATGGCATTGGTTTAATCCCCACTGGCTCATGATGTCTTCTTGCTCCACCCCCTCTTGTAGTACACCCTGATTTGCACCAGTCACTTTTTGCTCCACCCTCTCTGTGTCACATCTTGTTTCTGCCCTACTTGGCGAGTATATATAGGATTGTGTTTTTAGTTTAGTAGTTTAGTTTAGTTTAGTTTAGTTTAGTTTAGTTTAGTTTAGTTTAGTTTAGTTTTAGCATAGCTTGGTTTAGATTGTGCTGTGTTCTGCATGAATAAAAAGATACTGCGTACAGCTCAACCATGAGTCCCGGGTCATCTGTCTCCCGCTCGTGAAGCTAGTCCGGCACACTCCCAGCTCTCAAACTATATTATAGGGCAAATATAATCAAAACTGCATGGTACTGGGACAAAATAGATACACTGACCACTGGAATACAGTTTAGAGCTCAGAAATAATCCCCCACAACTGTGGGCATTTAATTTTTGACAGGGAAGTTCAAACTATTAAAAGAAAAATAGATAGTCTCTTAAAAAATTGCTGTTGGAAAAATTGATTTGAAATATTCAGAACAATGAAACTGAACACCTACATTCTACCACAAACAAAAGTAAACTCTATAGGGGTGGAGCCAAGATGGCAACTGAAAAGAGCTACTGGCCTGAATCCCAACAACACCTCCTGGAAACAGTAGGATTTTTTGCCTTCAGCAGAACAGTGAATTCGAGGTCCTACCTGTGACACCAAGGGGGTGAATATAGCTCAGTTTGGGTTAGAATATAGAGAAAAAAGAAAGGAAAATTTTTTTTATTATTCCTGAAGCACATCCCTGCCCTCCCCTCCCCCAACCAGACCCTGGGTGCCAGAGAGCTGCTCCTAGCAGGCTCCACTGCTGAGCTTCTTTCTTTACCTAGATTCCCGGCCCAACAGGGGTTCCATTCCAATTCTATTCTTTTCAGAAACCCTTAGCCCTTTTTTATTCTGACTAAGTGGCCTATTGGACCTACAAAAGGGCAAGACTGCCCTGAAGTGTTTTTTTTTCCGTTTTTTTTTTTTGTTTTTTGATTTTTGTGTGTGTTTGTTTTACTTTCTTAACAATCAGCTGCCTCTGCTCAGGTGGCTTGAGGAAATCTGGTACAGGTTTTTTACCCTGCTCTATTTTATTATTAATATATATAGGTGTATACCTTTCCCCCCCTCCTTTAGGTTGACCAGAATTAACTCTTAGTGAGAGGAACTTGTCTCACTACTCCTATCTCCTCTACCCACCCTCCCCTTCTCCCTCCTCCTAGCTAATCAAAAAATAAAATAAAAAAATAAATAAACAAAAAACTCTTTCCTTTCACTGCTCTTTTAGTACAGTTGTTTTTCTTATCTTTTCTCTCTCTTGTTTTTCTTTTTTTTTTTTTTCTTGTCTTCCTTTCTTCCTTACTCCTTCAGCTCCCTGAATTCACTGATATTCATTTGTGAATTATTTTGGGGAAGAAATTTGACTCAGAGTGGACTCACTATGTGTGTATCTCTGCTCTACTTCCCTTTCTCCTCTTGCTACCCCTAGAATATATAGTGTATAGTAGATTTGCATAATTGTCTATTCTTGCTATCCCTTTTTTCCTTTCTCTTTCTTCTTCACTTGGACTTGGTTGCTATTTTTTCGTGGACTAGAGACATTGTTTGGCTATCTGGTAGTAGTTAAACTGCTTCAATCCTTGCTTCAGTTGATATTGTAATTTCAGAGGTTGGTGATTGCATTTGTCATAAAGGTATTTAGTACAGTGTTGCTAATACTCACAACACAACAACTGAGGAACAACAGAACATAAAATAAGAAACACATTCATCAAAAACATGGGTAGATAAAGAGCAAATAAAACTGCTACTACAATGAATGAAGACAAGAGACAAGAAGAAAATACAAATAAGCCAGAAGTAACCACAGATAATAAAAGTATGCAAGCAATAATAAACTTATTAATCACAGAAATGAAAACGACTTTGGAGGAAAGGAATGGCAGTATTAGAGAAACAACAGATGAGACACTCAAGAAAAATACTGATTACCTTGAGGCAATTAGAGAACTGAAAGCTGAAATAGCTGAACTGAAGAAAGCAGATGAGGGAAGGGAAAGCAGATTAACAGTAGCAGAAAACAGAATTAGCCAGACAGAATATGAGCTAGAGAAAACTAAGAAAGAAGTAAAAAAGCTCAAAAAGAGATTGAGAGACACTGAAAACAACAGCAGAGACATATGGGATGATCTCAAAAGAAGAAATATTCATATAATTGACCTTCCAGAGGAAGAAAGAGAGGAAGGGGAAGGAAACATTCTAGAGGAAAAGACCAGGAGACCACTTGGTTGCAAATGATCTGTTTATTGTACAAAATGCAAGGTTTAAATAGTAGAAGAGAACAAAGGACATTTTTCATATGTGCCAATAATAATGGGTTTTGAAGGTCAGAACCCTCATGGTGAAGGGTCTAAGGAATGAAGAGAATTGATAGGGGTAGAGGAGAGTTCCAGAATGATTAGTGACAATTGTGTAAGAGTTAGTTAGCTGAAGGTATTTAGAAAAAAAATGTTAATTATACCAGCAAAGGAGAAGCAGACAGAGAGGAGCCTTGAAGGCAGAGAGATAAGATAGAGGAATTATGATCAAAGTAGAGGAGGGGTTAAGGAAATAGAAAGGAGAGCCTTTAGGTCAAGGCAGAATATTGATATATGGAGTATATGTGATCAAAGGTGACCTTATAGTGAACTTTTGAGCAGGCAAACCATTTGGTTTATAATAAGGGAATGAGTTAAGTGCTAGGGGGTGTAGGTTCTTGTGATGCTTGGGAGACTGACAAGGAGAAAGTAAATCAGGAAAGCTTTTCTCCTCCATGGTCGATCCCTAGAAGGGAGAGACTGACAAGTAGGGTATCTTTTCAGACCTCCATCTTTATTATGGGAGTTTCTCTATGCTCTACCATGCTCTCACAATAACCCCCACATATTCTTACTTTCTGGTTTCTATTTATTAATCATTTTGTCTCGCCTTATAACTTATTGCCTTTCAGACACTAAGTTGCAAATGCTACTAAAATTCCATTCTGAACTCCATGGGCTGACAGTTTCAAAAATGTTTTCCAGAACCTCACCTTTCCAGAGCCCTACCTCACTAGAAAAATACAGAAATAACATAATCTACCCCTTTGTGAGGCCCTGTAAGACCTTGCCCTCAGTGTGGATTAACAATGGTAGGAACAGCCCTATACTCCTAAGGGATGTTGGGCAGCATACTCTACCACTCCAGGAAGATGGGTCCTGAAATTAGTGCAGCCTAGAATGTTCCTAGCTGTGACCCCACAATAAGAGCTCAGGGATGGAGAAGTTACACAGACTACTTTGATGAATATGGGTTCCAGATCAAATCAGTAGGGTTTAAAGTTAACAATATTTATATAATTTTCCCATATTTGGGAGCTTCTCTCATCCCTACCACAGCGTTTTAGTCATTTTTCCAACTATGACACCATCTGCCCAGAGAATACCTTAGGTCCATCTGTCTGTTAGCTGTCAGACTCAGGAAAAATCTAGTATAAAGACATGGGTCCTTTGGAATGTACCTAAAAAGACTTACTAGCTTTTCCAAAATGGATACCCCAAATCTCAGCTGCTATATTCTTGCCTTTAGGTTCCTGATTATATAACAATTTGCTCAGCTTTATATCTTAATGTTTTTTTAGCCACCAAGTTGCTTTATGCCTACCTGACTTCTCTGGGCAGACAACCCCACCATTGTGTCCTGGAACTTCACTTCCCCAGAATCCTCCCCTATTAGGGAAAGAGAGAGAGACAGACTATGAGTATGGGTCCATCTGCCAGCACACATGTTCAGCAGAGAAGCAATTACAGAAGCCTAAACTTCCAACTTCTGCATCCTATAATGATGCTGGGTCCATACCCCCAGAGTGATAAAGAATAGGAAAGTTTTATAAGGAGGGGATGGGATGTGGAGTACTGGCTGGTGATGGAAATTATGTGGAATTTATTCTATGGTCTTATTCTATTGTCTTATTCTATAGTCTTGTCAATATTTCCATTTTATAAATAAATTAAAAAAAAATAAATAGGTTAGGGATATGGATCGACATGCCAGTGCCAAGATCCAGCAAAGAAGCCATTACAGAAGTCAGAACCCCTACTTTCTGTTCCCCCCAAATTATTTTGGTTCATATTCCCAGAGGGGGAGAAATATTAGGAGAACATAACCAGAGAGCTCTAAAACACAATTCCATCAGGACCCAGAAAGAGAAGTGGAAAAACAGAAAGATATTTGGAAATAGTAATAGGTGTAGGTGTGACCTAAAATGAAAGGAGAAGGAAAGACTATAGAAAATATTGGCAGGGGAGTCAGGTGGTAGTGCAGTGGGTTAAGTGCATGTGGCTCAAAGTGTAAGGACCGTAAGGATCGGCATAGGATCCCAGTTTGAGCCCCTGGCTCCCCACCTGCAGGGGGGTCACTTCATAGGCGGTGAAGCAGGTCTGTAGGTGTCTATCTTTCTCTCCCCCTCTCTGTCTTCCCCTCCTCTCTCCATTTCTCTTTGTCCTATCTAACAATGATGACATCAATAACAACAACAATAATAACTACAACAACAACAAAAAGACAACATGGGCAACAAAAGGGAAAATAAATAAATAAAAGTTTTAAAAAGAGAATATTGGCAGGAGACAGAGCAGTGCTGTACATGGTTAAAGGCTCATGTTACCAAGCACAGAGAGTAGAATTCCAGCCCCAGATCCCCATAGGCAGGGGGTTCACTTTACAAAAGTTGAAGCAGGTTTGCAGGTGTCTATCTTTCTCTCCCACTCTCTTCTCATCCTGTCTCAATTTCCTTCTGTTCTATTTAAAAAGGGGGGAGGGTGACAGTTACCAGGAATAGTAGATTTGTAGTGCCAGCACTGAGCCCCAGCAATAACTCTGGTGGCAACAAACAAATATGAAAGAAAAATATTGCAAAAATGTATAGACAGATGATAGGTAGCTAGATGACAGACAGATAGATAAGTAGATAGATAGATGACAGACAGATAGATAATGATCAACCCATATCTGTGACCTTAGGTAAATCACTACAGCTTTCAATAGAGTGAATGGGAACACAAAACTCTGGTGGTGGTACTGATGTGGAATTGTACTCCTGTTATTTTGTAATTTTGTAACTCACTAATAAAAATAAATAAATGTATAACATTCCATTAACTCACAGAAAGCAACTAAAGATTCTTCAGAAATTAAAAATATTCAACAATCAAATTTAAACAGCAACTACATTCCTACTTTGATTTATTTTATGGTATATTACTTATTTTTATTAAACACCTTTGTAATTAGTATTTGTAATAATAATTTATGGAAAAGTATGCTGTATGTTATCTATTGATACTTTTAAGAATTTTTTTTATTATTTCTTTATTGGGGAATTAATGTTTTACATTCGACAGTAAATACAATAGTTTGTACATGCATAACATAACACTTCCCAGTTTTCCATATAACAATACAATCCCCACTAGGTCCTCTGTCATCCTTTTTGGACCTGTATTCTCCCCACTACCCACCCCAGAGTCTTTTACTTTGGTAAAAGTAAAAGCATCAATCATTTATTTTAATGATCTTTAGTATTTTCTGCTTTTTTTTCTTTATTTTTTATTTAAGAAAGGAAAAATTAACAAAACCATAGGGTAGGAGGGGTACAACTCCACACAATTCCCACCACCCAATCTCCATATCCCATCCCCTCCTCTGGTAGCTTTCCCATTCTCTATCCCTCTGGGAGCATGGACCCAGGGTCCTTGTGGGTTGCAGAAGGTGGAAGGTCTGGCTTCTGTAATTGCTTCCCCAGTGAACATGGACATTGACTGTACTCCCAGTCTGCCTCTCTCTTTCTCTAGTAGGGTGGGTCGCTGGGGAAGCTGAGCTCCAGGATACATTGGTAGGGTCTTTAAGAAATGTTTTATTGAACAATAGAGATTAAAATGTAGCTCACAAGTTTCAAGTAACTCATTCCTAATCATTGTGCTTGTGTAATCCAAGTCCAAAACAATTCCCCATTGTTAGAATGTACCATTTGTAAGAAAATTTTACTATTTTTATAATGCATATTTAAGATTTCCTTTTTCATGCATGTGCTGTGAATTGCTCTAAATGGATAAGAGATATGAAGGATCTCACACCATATACTGGAATACATTTTGTAAATGAGTCTGCTGTTTTCTAAATTTATGTTGTCATAATCTGTTAGTCCTTACCAATTAAGAACATATACAGATTCATAAATCTTCTGAAGAGGAAATTTGTACCATACTGTTTTTAGCATCAAAAGTGATACTGAGGGACTTCTAGGAGGTGTATCCATGGAGTAATATGGAACAGAAATGACCCCCATAAAGCAAATAACTGCAATGATAAACATCATCAAAGACATCAACTTCAACTGAGATATCTGCAGTCACAGGTGAGTGCTTTTGCACATGGCTGGAGTGAGAACAGACATGGGTTTGTAGGCAAACATGGAAATTTTCTGCTCTGGGAGACTAAGCTCTGAGCCATTTTGCTGTTACTTGCAGCAGCAAGCTAGTGGCAAGAGAAAGCAGCTTTGTTGTAATCCTTGATTCGGGGGGGTAACGACCATAAGAAAGTTCAGTCTTGGGAATTGGGGGGGGGGAAGGGTAGCTCAGCAGGTTAAGTGCATGTGGCACAAATACAAGGACCAGTGTAGGGATCTCGGTTTGAGCCCCCAGCTCCCCACCTGCAGGGGAGTTGCTTCACAGGCAGTGAAACAGGTATGCAGATGTCTGTCTTTCTCTCCTCCTCTCTGTCTTCCCCTCCTTTCTCCATTTCTCTGTGTCCTATCCAACAACAACGACATCAATAACTACAACAATAAAAAAAAAAACAAGGGCAACAAAAGGGAATAAATTAATAAATAAAAAAAGTTGTTTTTGCCCAAATTTAGTTCATTTTTTTATATTTATTTATTCCCTTTTATTGTCCTTGTTTTATTGTTGTAGATATTATTGTTGTTGATGTCCTTGTTGGATAGGACAGAGAGAGTAGGGGAAGACAAAGAAGAAGAAAGATAAACACTTTCAGACCTGTTTCACCACTTGTGAAGCAACTTCCCTGCAGGTGGGGAGCCGGGGGCTCGAACCAGGATTCTTACGCTAGTCCTTGCACTTTGCGCCATACGTGATTAACCCACTGCACTACTGCCCAACTCCCCTTTGCCCAAATTTAAAGGCAATTTGCTACAGTTGCTGGTGATGAACAGCCAAATTGCTAAACAGAAATTTGTTCTGCTTATATGAACACAGATAAAATCCAACAACAACCACTTGAGGTGGAATTACAGATTAAAATCATACAATGTAACTATATACATGGAAAACAAAAATACAGAATAATAATAATAATAATAATAATAATAATAATAATAATAATAATACCTCAAGCCCAGCCCCCAGCCCCTATATTGCTCAACATATAGATGAAGAGGCTAGTGATCAAAATAGCACCACCTGCTGGCCATCAATAATTAGCACAATAAATTATTAAGCAGAGAAATAGGAACAACTAAGTATGCCATATAAGTCAGATAAAAACAAGACAGACCGACTCCAAAAAAATTACAGATATAGAGAGGATATCAGAGATAAACTGCTAAAAGCTCATTATGAGGACTCTCCAAGAATCTAAGCATAGTATGGAGAAACATACTCAAGACTTGAAAGAGCATTTAACTATGGTATTAAGACATGCAAAAGAGGAACTGAGAATAGAGTTCACTATGAGATGACAAATCTTGAAAGAAGAACTTCATCAGAATTCACTCAGTATTTAGGAAGAATGAAAGAAAGACCTCAAACAAATGTTCCATCCTCAGAAGGAAGGATGGACAACATACTCTATGCTACACCTGAGGAAGATGGGTCCTGATATTGGGGCAGCTTGGAACGTTCCTACTCATGACCACAGAATGTGAGCTCAGATCTACAGGGATGCAGAGATCACATAGGCTCCTAAGCTGAATATGGGTCCCAGATCACATCAAATTGATTTGGGTTCACAGTCAACAATATTTATACACCTTTCCCATATTTGGGAGCTACTCTCTTCCCTGATCCAGCTTTCTGGTCCTTCTTCCAGCCATGACATCATCTCCCCAGACAATAATTAGGATCCACCTGCATATCAGATTTCAAGCTCAGGCAAAAAGAAAATACAAAACAAAACAAACAAACAATAACAACAACAACAAAAACAAAACAACCACTAATATAACCACAGGCCCTAGGGGAAAAAAAAAAGAAGAAAAAGAAAAATTTCAAACAGAGTTGCAGGGAGTTAAAGACACTGAGTGCTGTTCAAGCTCAGGTATAAGTCTTAGGAAGTAGATTCACACATGCATAAGAAAGAATTTCCAATCTAGAAGATATAGTTAGTCCACTCTTTCAGTTGAAAAATGAGGGAGAGGAAAGGTTTAGAAAGACTGAAGCGATTCTCTGTGAAATCAGCTATTTAGGACTTACTTTATTTGCCAGAATATAGAGGAGACCAAAGATCCCTTCCTGAAGTTCAGTGATTCTATAGGCACAAAGGTTCCAGGCTAATCATTTTGAGAGCCTAAATATCCATGATCTGAATAAAAATTTGTTCTTCAAAAATTTATTTAATGATTATTTAAATGTGATTACATATAAAGATTTTCTTGTGCTTTTTCATTTGTAGATTCTTGTAGAAATCATTTATAATATATTTTATAACACTTCCTATCCCTTTGACTTCCTTAAATATCATGATTGTTATCTTAGTATTTAATGTTCATATATGCAAGTTAAAGGATAAAAACCCTGTTTTATGAAGTAAATCCCTCTATCAATTAGCATTAATTTAAAGATGGGTAGTATTATTTTCATGAGGTTGGTACTTCATTTAGGATAATATGTAACGTTTAGTTATGATAGTGGGTAGAGGAGAAAATTTCATTCAGAGTAAGCTTGAATCTAAAAGGGTTATGAAAGTTGACCTTAATTTATTTTTATATATAGCCTTCAACTAGGTACCTATGTTGTTCATTTTCTTCCTTCATGTATAAAGAGCAAAAGAGAGACACAGTGAAAGAGAGTGGAAGAGACCATATCAGCAATTTTAAAATATTTTTTTATTATATTTATTTATTTTCCCTTTTGTTGCCCTTGTTGTTTTTATTGTTGCTGTTGTTACTGATGTTGTTGTCGTTGGATAGGACAGAGAGAAATGGTGAGAGGAGGGGAAGACAGAGAGGGGGAGAGAAAGACAGACACCTGCAGACCTGCTTCATTGCCTGTGAAGCAACTCCCCTGCAGGTGGAAAGCTGGGGGCTCAAAGTGGGATCCTTACACCAGTCCTTGCTCTTTGTGCCACATGCGCTTAACCACCAAGTTTTCTTTTAATGTAGTGAGAAAACCTGGCAAGCAGCACACTTTCCATATGGGCTCTTCTACTGGCTCTTTCTTCAAACAGGAAAAATAACACTTGTTAAATTTCACAGTGGGTCAATGTAATTAAAAATTCCTGTTACTGGAACAAAAATAAACATACTGATCTTTGAAATAGAATTGAGAGCCAAAAATAAACCCCCATACCTATGGACATCTTATTTTTGACAAGTAGGTCTAAACTATTAAATGGAGAGAGTCTCTTCCAAAAATGGTGTTAGGAAAATTGGGTTGAAATATATATGACAATGAAACTGAACACCTACATTTCACCACAAACAAAAGTAAATTCCAAATGGATCAAGGAATTGGATATTAGACCAGGAATTATCAAATACTTAGAGGAGTTACAGCAATGTCATATTATTACAATAATCAAGATTTACTGTCTATGTGTGTGTGTGTGTATGTTTATTTGGGCTTTTTCGACATATCTAGAATGTTGCTCTAAGAGTAGAATGTTCTTACTCCTTTTACTCTCTTCTTCCTTTCCTTTCTCTTACCCCTCTCTCTCTTCCTCCTTCTATTCTTTTTTTTTTTTTTCATTTGATAGGGTGGGATGCATTGGATTGACCTTCTCGTGGTGCATCCCGTGAGTACCCATTCATTGGGGAAACTGACGATCCTTCCTATCCTGAATCCACATGGATCCCAGTCACTTTCAAAGCCAGCAACAAGCAGCTCCTGACAGCTTTCAACCTGACGCTGTTGACTGGCTACGGAAGAAGGGCAAATGCTAGAAGAAGAAGAATTTGATAGGGTGGAGAAAAATTGAGAAGTGAGAGGGAGAAAAGAAGGAGGAGAGAAAGGGAGGTCTGAAATATTATTTCCCCACTCATGAAGCTTCTCCCCTGGAGGTAGAGACTGGTGGTTTATACCCAAGTTTATGTGCATAGTAATGTGTCCACCCAAGCAGGTGTGCCACTGTCTGGCTCCAAAGTAGGAAAATAATAAGGAATATTATTGTGTTGATCACTTTGAAAAGCATAATTTCTAATCATTAGGTTGCTGTAATATGTTATTCTACATCAACTACACCTCAAAAATATCAACTGAATATCTTGTACTGAAAGAATTATGACTTGCACCATCCCAGAAGTCATCATATGTGTTTTATTAAATGTTGAATATGGAAAGTAAAGGGTAACAATGAGTATGATTGTGAGGAAGAATTAAAAGTAATTTAATGAATATTAAAGAAGTATCAATTAAAGAAGAATTAAGGAATCTTTAATAATAGACTATTCAGAATACATTCAGGAAAATTGAATGTCAGGAATAATTTCTGAGCTGGCCTCCCTTATAGAAACTCTGTGTTGGTATGTCTGATTTTATTTAAGAATATGTAAATGAGTGATAAAATGTGTCATGAATTTTAATTACCTAAGTAGTGAACAACAGTCTCTCGGGAGCTGCTTAACCTATTACTTCTGAAGGCAGGTTCTCTGGAAACCTTTGTTAAATGTGGCAGAGAGAATGGGAATTCCAGATAAAACAGAAACCACTAATCTCATGGCAAGCAAGACCTAACTACTCACCTTTGGAAATAAAATCTCTCGATATAATTAGTTCAAAGGCTACACAAGACAGATTATATTTCCCTTTGGTTGAATTAAGTTTTATGAGTCAAGACAACAGATGTCACTTAGGCACCTTTTCTTAACTTTGGCTGTAGAAGAGGTGTTCCTTTATTCTAATCTTCAGAGTGGCATTTATTAAAACTGTCCCTGAAGGCAGTTTGCTACCCTGGAGATATAAAACACTGACAAGTTATTGTTTAGTTGGGATTCCCTCCTTTTAAAATAATGGAGTCAAGTATCTAAGTCAGATGCATAAAATTGGCGACACAGATGATTCCTGAATGTGTATACTGATTCATAATATGTTCCTGAAATTACAACTGCAAACAGTTCTTTCATTGCTCACTTTTATGAATAAAACTGAATAAAATTCAATTATCACCAAGAAGAGTTGGTTAGGTTCAATTTTGCATGTCCTGTTACTTTTCAAATTTGGAGGACTGCCGATCACTCTCAGGCTATTGTATTGTCTAAGTCAATTGTACTGGTATGCTCACACAATTGTTCATTGTTTTCATGAATATGTAATGAACCAAATGTCCCAGCTGAACACTTTCAAGCACAGGGACAAAATTAAAGTTGGGTTATTGCTTCTCTGTTGCCAAACTTTCTCTCTTCCATTTTTTTTTTGGTATTCATTGAGACTCAGTGATGGGCACGGGAACAAGGCTGCATTTCTTTGCAGGAAGTATAAACATATGTACACATAAGCATAATATATATATATTATGTACATATATAAGCATAATAACACATAAGCAGATTCTATAAGAATTCTGATAATTATATTAGTTCATGCACATTACTATTTTTTGCACATTACTATTAAGCAGTAATTTACATATGAATTTTATGCATTTCATTTAAATAACTGATTATGATTTAGCTGTCACTTTTGAAATACTACCTATGCCTATTTGCATATGGATTTTCCCCACAAATTTCATAACTAACAAGCACTATGATGCTTAAATCACTGCTACTTCTACTTATGAATTTCCTTTGATGTTTTCATGATTGGCCTTGCTAACTCTCAAATAAAAATATTTATCCTACTACATTACATTCCTTTAAAGAACCTCAGAGAACTGGGAGACTAACTCACTGACTTTGCCAAATGCTAATCACATCAGAATTTTATTTCAGATCTTCTACTATGAGAGAGTATGTGTATTAAATCATTATTGGTAGAAACTGCCTTTATAGTGCTGAATACGGATAGGTCAATTCAATGCTTATAGTAATCTATACCATCATTTCCTTAGGGAAATAAGGCCACTCTTCCTGAATACATGTCTATGCATTGCTGTAATCAGTGAAGCTATTCCTGGCATCTTGGCATTGACAGGGCTATTGATTCTCCTCAAGCAAACACTCACCAGCTCCATGGAATATTCTTTCCACTAGCAATATCATTTGATATGTCTACAAGAGTCCAGATTTGGCAAGATTCCTGCCAAGTCAGTTTATGCTGAAGCCACTTTATGCTTTATATCTCTTATTTCAGTGACTTTTCCATTCTCTGACCAACTATGTTCCATAACTACTATGAATCCTTAACTTCCTTATTGTATTTGAAGTAGGGTCCAATAGTCTCCAATGCAGAAGTTCCCACACCACCATAATACACTTGAATATTCTGCCGTCACAACTTGACAAAGATTTTTTTTCTTAAATATCTCCTCTTAATGCATTGTGCTTGTTGTATGTAGGTATACAAGTAACTTATATTTAGTCAGTCAATGTAGATAATTTTAAAGAGCATTTATTTTTTATGAATAACATTTTTTCTCTGAATCATCTTCTTGAATATTTGAAATGCATACTACAAATATTTATAAGAATGTGATTTTTACCCAAATTGTCAGCTAGAGGAAAACTGTTTACCTAAGCAACAAATATTTATTACCTATACTATAAAGCAATGAACACAGAAAATAAGTAACATATAACTCTGACCTACAAAGTTTCCTCAAACTTGGTAATATAGATGGGTATAGTAGATGATAATACAATATGTTAAGTTGTTAAGTGTAATTAGAATGTTCAGGTGGTCTGGGAGTGGTGCAGTAGATAAAGCATTGGACTCTCAAGCATGAGGTACTGAATTTAATCATGGGCAGCACAATTACCAGAATGATGTCTAGTTCTTTCTCTCTCTTCCTCCTCCTCTTTCTTCATGAATAAATAAATAAATAAATAAATAAATAAATAAATAAATAAGGGGCAGGTGGTGATTGGTCAAGAACCTACTTAAGGGAATATGTTACAATGCACAAGGACCTGGGTTCAGGCCCCTGGCTCCCACTTGCAGCTTTGTGAGTGGTGAAGCAGTATTGTAAGGTGTCTATTTCCCTCTCTATCATTCCCTTCCCTCTCTGTTTCTGCCAGTTTTTATCCAATAAATAAATAAAAGATAATAAAAATATAAGAGATGAGGGATGGATGATAGTGCACTGGGTTAAGCTCACATAGCGCAAAGCACAAGAACCAGATCAAGGATCCAGGTTCCCATCTGCAGGGGCGAGTCTCTTTGCTGGCAGCAAACCAGGTCAGCAGGTGTCTGTCTTTCTCTCCCCCTCTTTTTCTTCCTCTTCTCTTTCAATTTCTCTCTGTTCTATCTAGCAACAATGATAATGATAATAACAACAATAATGGAAAAAAGATAGCCTCCAGTAGCAGAGCCCCCAAAAGAACCCTGCAGGATATATATATATATAAATGTGTGTGTGTGTGTGTGTGTGTGTGTGTGTGTGTGTTATTCATCATTTCATGGTAACAAGAAAGGACCCAATTCATACTCAGAAATGAAGAACAAGGGAAAAATCCCTGGAATGGATAGAAGAGATGAATCCTTATAAACAAAAAGTAGGTGATGGGTTGGTGTTACAATTTTTCAGAAATTAGGCAGCAAATTATAAATACCTGGTTAAGGGAGAAGGAAATAGTGTCTAGTGCCAGATTACATATGCAATATAGTGCTAAAGGACACAGATAATAATTTTTTTTCTTTATCGCCAAGGTTATCTTTTGTGTTTGGTTCATGCATGGTTCCATTGTCCTCCAAAAGTCATTTTTTCCTTCTCTCTCTCTCTCTCTATCTGGAGAGGGTGAGAAAAAGAGAGACAGAGAGAAAGAGAGACACTTGCAGCATTGGTATGCACACACACACACACATACACACACACACACACACACACACACACACACACACACACACGCCAACCTGGGGTTTATATCCCAGGCCTCACACATAGCAATGTATGTTCTCTCATGGATGAGTCATCACTCATTCCCCGGTAATATCTTTTCAAATTGTCTTTAGTGTAGGAGCCAGGAGTTTATTGAAAGAGCCTAGAGAAGGGACGGTTCCCATAAGTACAAGCCAGTTATGATACGACTGAAAGGGATCTGGAGATAATCTAGCCAGGCTCTTTAAGTAAAGAAAGGAGTGATATTGGCCAACGTTACACACAACCAGTCATGTTTAAAGAAAGTATCGGATACTCTTACCATCAAGTAATCCCACCATCAGGACATTGGTTAGAATTGCATGGTATTCCAGATTTCCAGTGCATATTTATGTATTCCACAAAGCTTTATGTACACCATTTATCTTTAATTCCTTTAAGAATACTTATTTTATTGAGAGAGAGAGAGAGGATAACACCTGTCTGTGAGAGAAGACAGAGTACCACTCCAGCACCTGTGGCCTTAGGAGGTCAAAGAACTTTGAGTATGTAGCCCGGAGTTCCACCGAGTTATCTCCCCAAATCACATATTTTTCCCCTTTTACACCTGTTCTCTTAGGAAAATACAGCCTGCATTATTTCTGTCATGAGAGCAAAACCATTACTCTAAAAATTCATTTTAATGGTTTATTACTTACATCCCATGCCATCAGCAGAACCAGCTTCTTAATTATGGTTGTTAGGTATAAACTATCACTCTGTTTATATCCTTTATCTTACAGCAAACTATATATGTATTTTTCTGGATAAGGAAAATCTGAAGGTCTCTGTATGTCACTATTCCAGTTCTCTTTGAGGGCAATGCACTCATTTTGAAAAGAGGGAAATTGAGTAAATGTTTACACATGAAATACTAGAATTCCCAAATAATTTTCTAATTGAATCAAAAAACTCTCATATCTTTAACTCACTATAAGATAAATGCAAAATTTTGTCTATGTAAAAGTGATTCCAGATCATGAAAGGATATCTGAAGAATGAAAGCCTCAACATTAATTTTTTAAATTTAATTCAAGATGAAAGATAGTTTTCATTTGGTACAACGAATAGACCAATCTGTACTCATATTCATGATTGCACTAAATGATTTTGCAGCTACTCAAGTGAAATAACTGTAACTGTTAGAATTGGGAAGCAGTTTCCAGAGACTCTGGGGTTTCGAATGAGTTTTCAGTGATCTCAGTGACTGCTTGTAAATAACCCTAGTGGGTGTCTATGGAATGTCTCCTGTAATAAAGTGAGAAAACCTTGAATGTTGCCTGGAATCCTTTTAGCTTCCCAGTGATTCCATAGCAAAGCTGCTTTTATAAAGCTCCTCAGTGACAATACTCACTGCCTCCCTGCTTTTACAAATACAGAACATAAGGATCATAGAGAATCTCTTACCTAACTTGTGTCAATGATGAAAAAACATGTTTCTGGCACTGCATTGTATCTCTGAGGTAAAAAATGACTTTACTTTTTAAAAGCTGAGTCACAACATGGATGGATCAAAGATGAATTATAATGTGCAAATTAATAAGTATGATGATAACTAATTCATGATCCTATTTAATTTGGAATATCTGAGATAAAATCAATAGAGCATCTATCTGCTAGTCTATTTCAAAGACCCCTTTGCAATAAAATTATTTTTTTAGGAAACTGATGTGGAACAAAGGAGAAAAAAAATGGAAGAACTAAAGAGAGAAAGAAGGAAAGGAAAAAAAAAAAAGGAAG